>NC_080162.1:135155991-135298488 GCF_950295315.1 Erinaceus europaeus | reverse complement strand
CAACTTATTTATTCATGGAAGAGGGTTCATGAAACTATGCCTCAGGGCTATCCTAAGGATCAAACTGACACATCTCAAGTGTTTGGTACAATTTGGTGCCTAGTTATAAAGGATTGCTATGTTAAGTGCATACGACATACTGAAAGCTTGTACAGGAAGGGTCAAAGCCCCAGCATTAACCCCATGGCAATAAAATAATTACATTAAAAAAAAAACAGACATGTAGGACTTTTGGAAGCATGGCTACAGAGTAGCAGCAGCCGTGCTTCAATCTCCTTAGTCAACTAGGAAAAGCTAGAAAAATCACCTTAAAGCTCAACAAAATACAAACAGGAATTCTTCAAAAGCTCAACAAGCCATGGGTGAGTACAGATGGGTGTGGCTCATGGACAGAAAAGGGGGTGAGGGAGAGATGGAGAGGTATGGGGCTGTACTCAGATGGCTGGTAGCAAACTGAGAGGGTGACAGAGTGACAGCTGAAGTGCACCACTTCCATGCCTGAGCCAACAACCACAAGAAAAAAGAAAAGCAAGAGTAAATAAATGGAACTAAAAAGCTTCTACACAATAGAAGACAGAAGTTAACTACATAAGGATAACCAGGCAATGGAGTAAATGGAAGAAGATACTTGCGCATTACACATTAGACAAATGACTGATATCAAAGGTATAGCGATAGCTTGCCTGAAACTAGTTAACTACTTTGCAGGTTTATTCTTTCTTTGAGGAAGGTTCATCCTGCAACATGTAAACAGGACCCCAGCTGTGACCATAGAGTATGAGCTTAAACTGAAAGGGACCCAGAGATCATACAGGTTCCCTGCTAGATATTAATGGTCATGGGCCCTACCCTGGTCAGATTGATGTGATCCACAATTTAATATATATATTCTTTTTTAAAGAAGCAGCAGCGAGTTGTGAGCTCTGTTTTTTTTTTTATTATTATATTTATTGGATAGAGACAGCCATAAATTGAGAGGAAGGGGGAGGTAGAGAGGAAGAGAGTCAGAGAGACATATGCGGCACTACTTCACCACTTGTGAAGTTTTCCCCTTGAAGCTAGGGACTGGGAGCTTGAACCTGAGACCTTGCAAATTGTAACATGTGCACTCAGTCAGGTGTGCCACCAACCAGTCCCCCCACTTTTTATTCAATATGGGAGCCACTCTTTCTGCCCTAATACGGTTCACAAGCCTCACACTGTACTCTAATGCCATTCTCCCAGTCATGTCTCAAGCCTGCCTTATGGGAATAGCTCAATCAAAGGTTGTTAGAATCTTAGTTTCCCAGGAACACTTATACCTAAACAGGCATCCTATCTTTCTTTCATCCTGAGTTTCCTAATTCTCATTGGATCTAATCCTATTCTTTGGACCTTTGCTTATTAAGTATTTGTATACCTTGCCACCCTTCAGCCATCAAATCCCAGATACTCCCTCCACCCCATTATGACCTCCCTAGACAGATGACCACATGACAAAATGTCCAGAAAGCTCATCTCTCCATAGCCCTGTCCATACTAGGGAAACATTAGGGACAGACAGCTGGGAAGTGTGGATCATGGGATGGCCCCTTTCAGCGGAAAGTAATTATAGAAGTCAGATCTCCTTTCTTCTACTTCTACTTCTTCTTCTTCTTCTTCTTCTTCTTCTTCTTCTTCTTCTTCTTCTTCTTCTTCTTCTTCTTCTTCTTCTTCTCCTCCTCCTCCTCCTCCTCCTCCTCCTCCTCCTCCTCCTCCTATTTCTTTTATTTTTTAAAATTTTATTTATTATATATATATTTATTTACTTTTACCAGAGCACTGCTCAGCTCTGGCTTATGGTGTTTCAGGGGATTGAACCTGGGACTTTGAAGACTAAGGCATGAAAGTCTCTTTGCATAACCATTATACTATCTACCCCTGCCCAAGATTTTATTTATTTATTAGTGAGAAAGATAGGAGGAGAGAAAGAATCAAACATCACTCTGGTACATGTGCTGCCAGGAACTGAACTCAGAACCTCATGCTTGAGAGTCCAATGCCTTATCCACTGCACCATTTCCTGGACCACAGGTCTCCTTCCTTCTAAACCCCCAAAGGAATTTTAGTCCATACTCCCAGACAGGGAAATTTGGAAAACAATTTAGGGAAAGCAGCAACCTTCCCAGCGTTAGCCTGCAGGAAGCCAGGAGAAGGGTCCAGAGGCAGGACTGGAAGCATATCCAGCCCAGCATTCCCTCCCTATCTGACTGCAAAGGCCACAAAATGCAGATGGAGGCAGATGTGACACCTGAAGACAAAGGCTGAAGCACATCCCCTGAGGGCACCATCCTAATCTGAAGGGACTAGGAAGCTTGGAAGACCAGGGAGGGCAGGGTCTTCATCTCTTTCTCTTTCTTGCCTCTACATGCTGACACAGATTATACTTTCCTCTTTTCTGTCCTTACTTTCTCCTAATAAATACTCAATTCCCTGAAACATGAAGGGATCTCTTCTGATTCTTCCTTCTTCTTCTTCTAGCGTTTGCCCTTCTTCCGTAGCCAGTCAACAGCATCAGGTTGAGCCTGATGTAAAGTTTCGAGACCTCCTTTGAATCTGGAGAGGTGGCAGTCATTGACTATGTGGGTCATAGTCTGTCTGTAGCCGCAGGGGCAGTTCGGGTGGTTTCTGGCTCCCCAGCGATGGAACATAGCACCACACTGGCCATGGCCTGTTCGATAGCGATTGAGGAGGGCCCAATCATAACGTGCTAGGTCAAAGCCGGGTTGACGCTTGCAGGGGTCTGTGATGAGGTGTTTGTTCTTGACCTCAGCTGACTGCCAACTCTGTTTCCAAGAGACTGGAACAGAGAAGTTCAGTGTAGGCGTAGGGGACCAGATTGGGTGACGAGACTTCAAGCGTTGGACAGGATGGGCGAAGATATCCGCGTATATTGGCAGGTCCGGTCGAGCGTAGACATGGGAAATGAACTTAGATGATGCCGCATCCCAACAAATATCTGGCGGGGCGATGTTGCTAAGAACTGACAGCCATGGAACCAGGGTGGAACTGATGGTTCCAGAAATTATCCTCATGGAGGAATATAATTTGGAATCGACCAAGTGGACATGGGGGCTACGGAACCATACTGGGGCACAGTATTCTGCAGTGGAATAGCATAATGCCAGAGATAATGATCGTAGTGTGGAAGCGCTCACGCCCTATGAGGAGCTGGCCAGTCTTGCAATGATGTTATTCCTCACGCCCACCTTTGCTGCAGTTTTTATGAGATGTTCGTGAAATGACAGAGTGCGATCGAGAGTAACGCCAAGATAGACTGGCTGGGCTTCATGCCGGATTCTCGTATTGCCAAGCTGCACATTAAGCCCACGCGAGACCAAGGCATTGTGTAGATGGAAAACAGATGATACCGTTTTTGCAGTGCTAGGGATTAGTCGCCATTTTTTACAGTAATCAGACATCAGAGACATGTCTTTCGTGAGTGTTTCCTCGAGGATGTCGAACTTGGATGCCTGGGTTGCACAGCAGATGTCATCGGCATAGATGAACTTCCTTGAAGAAGTTTCTGGGAGGTCATTGATGTAAATATTAAATAGTGTAGGAGCCAGAACAGAGCCCTGGGGGAGGCCACTTGAGATAAGTCTCCATCTGCTAGACTTGTCACCCAGATGCACCCGGAATCTTCTGTTTTGGAGAAGAAACGATATAGTGTTGGCCACCCATGGAGGCAGGCATCTTGAGATCTTGACTAGGAGACCATGGTGCCATACCATGTCATAAGCTGCTGTGAGATCAACAAAGATAGCACCCATCTTTAAATTCTTCTGGAATCCATTTTCAATGTAAGTTGAGAGGGCCAGGGCTTGTTCGCAGGTAGATCTTCCTGGGCGGAAACCAGCTTGGGCGGGTGATAGGAATTTCTCTGTAAGGTGAGAAATACGTGACAGAAGCAGCCTCTCAAGGAGTTTGTAACACACGGAGAGGAGAGAAATTGGTCTATAGCTGGCGGCCAGTGTTGGGTCTTTCTTTGGTTTCAAAACCGCTATTACCTTCACACGACGCCAAACTTTGGGCATAGACTCAGATTCCAAGATGTGGGACAGGAATGAAGCAAGCCACTTCTTTGCCATGAGGCCCAGGTGAAGAATGAGTTCTGGGGTGATCTTATCAGAGCCAGCAGCTGTTCCCGGTTTAACCCTCTTCAAAGCATCTTCCAGTTCAGACAGTGTAAAGGGAGAGAGTTTTGGAGATGGACAAGATAACTGGAAGTGGGATGACCACTCATGGGAAATTTCTCTTTTCCAGACTGGGTCGATCTTAGCATGCCCAACTTGAGTTAGGTGACTGGCCACTGAGTTTGGAGATACAGGAGGATGGGAGATGGGAGAGGGTTGGCTACCGGCACCCAGACTGTGAAGAAGCTTCCAGGCCTTCCTACTTGAGTGGGTGAAGTTCAGACTTTCCGTGAGTTGTTGCCAGCGGGCTTGGCGTGCTGCATCCAGGGAGGCAATGAGATGGTCAGCCACATCTGGGTCGCCCGACTCATCATACTGCTTTAGTAGTTGCTCGCATTCAGCATCAAGACAAGGCGTATAGTTAGCATGTCTCCCATGAGGAATGGCTTGGGAAGCTGCTTTGAAGATGGCTTGGCGGAAGCGCCTGTAGGAATCTTCAGAGGGGATAGAGTTAATTGGAATTGCAGGAATAGATTTGTTGGTAAGATCACTGAACAGACGCCAGTTTGCTTTCCAAAAGTTCCATCTTAGTTTCTCCGAGCACAGAATCAGTGGGAGCTGGAGACCAATGTGGATGATAGCTGGGCGGTGATGACTGTGCGGGAAGACCTTGAGAACTTGTCTAGTAGCGGGAAAGGGTTGGCCGTTGACTGTGCTAATCCAGCACAGGTTGGGTGACGAGTCTTTATTCCATCTAGCACTGTGAAAAGAGCCTGGCTGTTTGGGATCGTATAATAGGGAGAGGTCATTTGCTGAAGCCCAGTCGGCTAAGATAGAGCCGTCAGCATGAGTGGAGGAATATCCCCAGTCTTGGTGATGACTATTAAAGTTTCCAACGTAAACGGCTGGGTGATTCGGGCTAGGCAGGACCTCATTATCCCATGAGGCACTGGGAGGCTTATATACGTTGACGAGCTGGATAGTTCCAATAGTAGTGGAGTCGTAGAAGGTCGAAGAGGCCGTATGGTAAACGTCCGCAAGACACGATTTGGCGTAGATGGCTCGGCCGTGTTTAGGATGGAGATTATAGCATATTAAATCGAATCCACTGATGGTGAATCGAGCAGCTTCATCGACTGCTATATGTGTTTCTTGTAGGCAGATAACATCTGCCTGATGCTGTATCGCCAATTGACCGATAAGAACACATTTGGCAAAGGACAGCCCCTCAACATTAAGTTGGAGGACTCGAAGAGCAGGACCAACAGCTTGAAAGCTGTCAGGAACTGCTTGTTGCTGGCTTTGAAAGTGACTGGGATCCATGTGGATTCAGTCGGCTAGGAAGGATCGTCAGTTTCCCCAATGAATGGGTACTCAAGAGATGTACCACGAGAAGGTCGATCTAATGCATCCCGTGATTCTTCCATGTAGAAGTCAGTCTAGAGCGGCCGGGTGGTGGCACACCTGCTTGAGCACATATATTACAGTGCACAAGGACCAGGGTTCGAGCCCTTGGTCCTCACCTGCAGGGGGAAAGCTTTGCAAGTGGTAAAGTGGGGCTGCAGGTGTCTATCTGTCTCTCTCCCTGTCTGTCTCTCCTCTTCCTCTCAAATTATGGCTGTCTCTATCCAATAAATAAAGATAATAAAAAAAATTTAAAAAAAAGAAGTCAATCTAGAACCCCACAGGAGGGAATGGGGAAGTGACCCCCAATTTCCTTCTCCCTCTGCCTCCTACATGGGTGTAATTCCAGGTCATTGCGACTGCAAGAGTGCTGTGTCCCCATTCCCCTCCAGTGGAAACAGCAGTAGCTTGTCCAAGGTCAAAGATATGGGTTGACTATCTAAATCTATCTATCTATCTATCTATCTATCTATCTATCTATCATTTTTTGCCCATTTTTATTCATCTCTATGGGCCTGCCTTCACTTACTTTCTAAGTCACACCTATACCTATTACTAATTCTGTGTGCCCTACATTTTTCTCCTTTCTTCTTAGGTAAGCAAAAACAGTCCCTGACTTCCTCTGGTGTTTTTTATAATCTATCTTTTTAAAAAATATTTTTATAATTTTTTTATTAGATAAAGAGATATTGAGAGGGGAGAGGAAGATAGAGGGGGAGAGACACCCATAGCCCTGCTTCACCACTTGTGAAGCTTTCCCCCTGCAGGTGGGAACCAGGGGCTTGAATCTGGGTCCTTGTGCCCCTCTAGACTGACTTCTACATGGAAGAATCACAAGAGATCTCTTCATGTTTCAGGGAATTGAATATTAGGAGAAAGTAAGGACAGAAAAGAGGAAAGTACAATCTGTGTCAGCATGTAGAGGCAAGAAAGAGAGAGAGATGAAGACCCTGGCCCCCCTGATCTTCCAAGCTTCCTAGTCCCTTCAGAGGAGTGAGAGCTTAACCAAGGAAGCCACCACCTGGCCCCCCATAATGTATCTTATTTTAGTTTTGAATTCTCATTATTTTAATGATTGATGATGTTGAGCATTTATTTACATACATGTATACTATTTATATACTTGTATTCTTCTTGGTAAAGCTTTTGTTCAAGTCTTTTTCCCATAAAAATAGCTTTTTTAAAAAAATAAAAGTGCTTTAGTGTTCTTTATGTATTATGAATATAAGTCATTTCTTGAATATGCGATTTGTACTTTTTAAAAATATTTTCTCCCAACCTTTTTATTTGCTTAAGTGTTCCCTGAAGAGCAAAAATATTTAGTATTAATAAATTCCAACTTAATAGTTTTTGGTTCATGGGATATGCTTTTGCTGCCATGTCTAAGAACTCTTGTTTAACACAAGATCAAAATGAGTTTTTGTGTTTTTCCTTCCAGAAAATTCATTGGTTTTTGTCTTACATTTCTCTCTCTCTTACCAGAGCATTGCTCAGCTCTGGTTTGTGGTGGTGCAGGGATTGAACCTGGGACTTTAGAGTCTCAGGCATGAGAGTCTCTTTGCATAACCATTATGCTATCTACCCCATCCATATTTCTATCTATGATACATTAAAAGTTAATTGTGTAAGGAGTGAGGTTTAGGTTAATGTTCATTTCTTTATAGGCTATCCACCTTTTTCTAACTCTATTTATTGAAATGACTATTGTTGTGGTGTAAAATTATCTGCCTTTTTGCCACACTGATTAAATAAAAAGTTTCAAGGTGAAATCAGCAAACCCCCCTAGACCAGAGCTTAAGACATCAGCAAGTGAAAAAAGCTGGATTCCTAGCTGCTAGCCATTATTATTCTTATTGATAAGAATATCAATAGAGAAGGCTCTTTGCTCTTCCCCTGGTAGAAAATAGAAACAAACTTCTGCCTCCATACCAGGTAACTGAACAAGTCAGGAATCTACTCCTGATTCCACCCTAAAGGAGATAGGCTTCTGAGTCTGCTTACCCAAAAGATTCCAACCCCAATAGAAAAGGACTATAAACAGTGAACTTTTGTCTAACAGTAGGCTTTCCTCTGCCAATTTGCCCCACTCTGTCTCAGATGGTTCTGTTGGGGGGAAAGGAGAGGCAGGTGGTGTTTGTTCCCCCAGCATTAAAAAGTTCATCACACATTATCTCGACAAAGAATTGAGGAGAGAGCATGATTATTTAGGTACTTTAAACTTTTATTTGGGAAAATTGAGAACATTCATATGTTATGGCATAAGAGAGAGAGAAAGAAAAAGAGAGAGAGAGGGAGAGAGAGAGAGAGAGAGAGAGAGAGAGAGATTAAGTTAACATTTACATATGGTCCCTGGGAAGAGAAAACAGGCTGGGGATATGGATCCACTTGACAACATCCATATCCAAGAATTATCAGCTAGAGAAGCCAGACCTTCTACCTTCTGCACCCCAAAAGGAATTTCGGTCCATATTCCCAGAGGGATAGAGAATAGGGAAGCTTCCAATGGAGAGGATGGGACAAGGAACTCTGGTGGTAGGAAATGTATGGAATTATACCCCTGTTATTTTACAGTCTTGTTAATCATTATTAAATCACTAATAATTTTTTAAAGTGATTATTTGGATGAGGCTCACTATGACATGTATCTATTTATTTATTTGCTTTATGATTTTGTGAAATCAAACCCACATCCAGATTTTTACTAAAGGGTGCAGACTGCAGTGACTCCATGACAGGCTCCAAAAACTGCAGAAATGAGATAGGCCCCAGTTTCAGAAGAACAAGTCCTGGAATTCAGGACCATTACTGGAAATTGAACCCATAGCCCTTAGTCAACAGGAACAAAGATAAGCTGAGCATTAAGAAAGGCATCTCCGGAGACATAGAGCCAAGGCATCTCCAGAGAGATAGATACCATTAAGCATTTCCAAGGTATCTCCAGAGAGATAGAGACTGTTAAACATTTCCCCACATTTCCTCCAGATGTTTAAAGAAGATAACCACAAGGCTAAGCTTGTCATGTATGCTATGTAACCCATACTCTATATATCTCCTCGTGTGCTGGGGTTCGTGATCGAGCACCTAGAACAGCTGTGAGGTCTCCCATTCCCCAGGCTACAAATAAAAGCTCTTTGTTTTTATATCACTCTGGTCTCTCTTGGTGAATTTCTTGGATTACCGAACCTAACAGTACTGCAATGTCTTAGAGTTTATAATAATTCTCTGTGTGGTCTTTCTTTCTTCTCTCTCTCTCTCCCCCCCCCTTTACCTACAGGGTTATCACTGAAATATGAAGCACCTGCTTCTGGGCTTCTGGAGGCCATTTTTCCCATTTTGTTGCCCTTGTTATGGTTATTGCTGCTGCTGTTGTTGGATAGGCTAGAAAGAAATTGAGAGAGGAGGGGAAGACAGAGGAAGGGAGAGAAAGATAGACACCTGCAGACCTGCTTCACTGCTTGTGAAATGACACCACCACCACCACCCCCCACAGGTAGCAAACTGGGGCTCAGACTGGGATTCTTATGCAGGTCCTTGAGCTTTGTATCATGCATGCTTAACCCTCTGTGCTACTGCCCAGCCTCCCCTTTGTATGGTTTTTCTAGTTATTTGTTGTTGTTACAGCTCACTTATACACATACTTATTCAAATACTTATGTAGATATTATAAATATATAAGTATTGTGTATAGTAATCACTCACAGTAGTCTCTCTGTAAATGGCCTGGAGTGTGCTTTGAAGTTCAGCTTATTCAAAAGGTACATATCATTTATTCAGTTTAGCTTTTTAGTCTCAAGTGTCAGTAATTACAGTCTTACAGTATTCTTTAGTACTAGATTAACTTATAAAATGAGTAAGTAAACATGGTACTCATCTACCTTATTACTATTATTATTATGAGAATATATTTTAAACTTGTACTATGGGTAAAAGGTTCTGTGTGAGCAAGGGAAAATGCAGGCTGAATATTAAAGAATTGTGCCCTGTTTCTGCAGATCGAAGGACCCAATTAGAGGCAAGAGGGAGTTGAGAGGGCCTTGGGGTCCCATTCCCTGAAGTGGAGGGGAAAGAGAAATTGGTTGTGAATAAGGCCCACTGCTACCCTATTTGGGGGGACATTTGAAAGTGCACCCCTTTGACAACAAATTTCAATGTTTTTTTCAGTAAAGTGATAAAGATTTTAATTTGAAAAGCTTTTAGTTCCTGATACATAAGATTGTAACCCCATGTAAATTTGTCTGTGTTTATTTTTATGGTTTAAGATTTGAGTGAATTTGCTGATACACAGCCCATACATTCTAAACAGTCTGTCTTCAGATTTAAAGTAGCACATTGCTATTGGAGTCATCTCACCTCTTACGTGGGAAATTCTTTCAGATCCATGCTATATATAGGTCATTTCCTTTTCTCTATAGAAACAGCATTGGTAGGAAAGCTATCAAGGGATGGGATGGGATATGGAGTTCTGGTGGTGGGCATTGTGTGGAAATGTATCCCGCTTACCCTATGGTCTTGTCAACATTTCCATTTTATAAATAAAAATTATAGAAAGAAAGAAAGAAAGAAAGAAAGAAAGAAAGAAAGAAAGAAAGAAAGGAAGGAAGAAGTTAAGGACAGAGAGGGAAAGTGTAAAGCTAAACCTGCACTGGGTGTGGTATATTGCACCAAAGCAAAGGACTCTGGGGGAGGAAGGGGAGGGGTGGGAGGAAGGGAAGGAGTGGGGTGGAGAGAACCTTGGGGTCCTGGTGCAAGATGGTGTAACCTAAGTTGTGAGTGAGAGTGTTCTGCTGCAGAGAACTTTCAAAGGGAGATGAGAAACTGTACCAATGTGTTAACCATGAACCCCCTCATAAAAAATTTAAAAAATAAAAAAGAAAGAAACAGTGTTGGTGGACCAGGTGGTGACACACTTGGTTAAGTGCACACATTACAGTGATCAAAGACCCAGGTTCAAGGCCCTGGTCCCTACCTGCAGGGAGAAAGCTCCACAAGTGGTGAGGCAGGACTGCAGGTGTCTCTCTGTCTCTTTCCTTTTCTATCTCCCCCACCTTTCTCAGTTTCTGTATCTAGCCAACAATAAATTTAAAAAAAGAAAGAAGAAAAGAGCATCTGACACATTTTAGGTCCATGTTTTGCATGCCCCCCCCCAAAAAAAAAAATTGGTACTCAGTATTGAGTACTGAACACTTAGCTCTCTGCAGTGGAATTACTATGCAAGTGAAATTACTCTTTCTTATGAACCAATTTTAATCTCACCAATAGGGGGAAATTGTTGTTGAAAAGGTTTATTCTAACTTCTTTGTACTCTGAGGACATATTTTTTCTTCCTAAAGATATTTTTTGTTTGTTTTCTTCTATGCTTGAGCCTAATCTTTTAAACTCCGCCCCCTCTTATTTTTAAATTTTGATTTATTTATGAAAAGGAAAAACTTACAGAACCATAGGACAAGAGGGGTACAACTTCACACAATTCCCACCACCATAACTCCATATCCCATTTCCTCCCCCATAGCTTTCCTACTCTTTAACCTTCTGGGAGTATGGACCCAAGGTCATTGTGGGATGCAGAAGATGGAAGGTCTGGCTTCTGCAATTGCCTCCCCACTGAACATGGGTGTTGACTGGTTGATCCATACTCCCAGCCTGCCTCTCTCTTTCCCTAGTGGGGCAGAGCTCTAGGGAATCAGAGCTCCAGGACACTTTGGTGGGGTCGTCTGTCCATGTTGGCATCATGCTAACATCTGGAATCTGGTGGCTGAAAAGAGAGTTACCATATAACTAATCATGAACCTAAAGGCTAGAATAGTACAGATGAAGAGTTGTGGGGTGGGGGGAGTGTCTCTGTTTTGTAGATAGCTAGTAGGCATAAATTATTTATATTCCAAAGGGCCTGTGACTATACTAGTTTTTTTTTTTTTTTTTTTTTTGCTTTCAGGGTTATCACTCAGGCTTGATGCCAATAAGACAGGGAGAAATTGTGAGGAGGGAGGTTGAAAGGAGAAAGAAAAACACCTGTAGACCTGCTTGCTTCACCATTTGTGAAAGTGTCCTACCTGCAGATGGGGAGTGGGTGCTCAAACCCAGATCCATGCACCAGTCCTTGCACTTAGTACTTTGTGCATTTAACCTTGTGGGCCATCGCCCAGACCTCTCAACTTCCCTGTTCTTTACATTGACTTATTTGCAGCCTCAGAACCAGCCAGTCATGAAATCTTTTCTGAAGTTCTTGAAAGCAAATATTCTTCCCCAAAATATTGCTTGATATGGAATGAATCAGAAACATGTGGATTAAATTTCCCTGAAAATTTCTTTGGTTATAAAAATTAAGGGAAAAAAGTGTTTGGCCAGATACACTGTAGGTGATGCCAAACCCAAATTGTTCGAAAACTGTGTGTGCTTTTTTTAGATAAACAAACAAACAAGTTTTATTTCCCTCTTGCTTTGTAAAATATTACACACTCATTGTGAAAATCTCAGGTCATTTCACAATCAGGCTTTATAAAGATTCTTTGATGTCTATGTTTTTCTTCATTGTCACACCGTAGAAGGAAAGTTGGTATAGAGTTAAATGCTTCTAAGCATATCAGTAAAGAACGATGATGTTTGCATTGGATTTCAAAGGACTGAGTGAAGCTACCTGTCTGTAAGGACCTGGAGATAACTCACCTGGTAGAGCACATTTCTTACCTAAGTGTGAGGTCCTAGGTTTGAGTCCTAATACCTCACAGGAGCACCACAGATAGCTTTTTGGAAGCTATAGGGATAGTGAAGTTGTGCTGTTGTCTCTCTTTTTCTCTTCATTCCTTTCTCTTAAATAAAGAATTAAGGACTTGATTGATGGAGACACCTCAGCAGTGTTATCAAGTATGCATAAGGCCTCAAGCATCACCTCCCCTCCAAATGGTATGTTCATGGAATTTATTTGATTTCTGAATGTTACTGAATATTTCACCTAAAACAGGCTCTCGTAGGGTATCTGGGGTGATAGTATAATATTATGCAAAACGATGTTCATGCCTGAGGCACTAAAAGTTCAGTCCCCTGCCCCACCATAAACAAGATTTTAGCACTGTTCTGGTAAAAAATAAAATAATAAAAAAATTAAATCAAAAGCAAGGGACAGGTGAGTTGTTAAACTATTCCTAGCATACATAGAAACTACAACATGACCTATATATCTAAAAGGAGAAAATTTGATTATTATTCAAATAACAAACTTGAAAATAAATTAATACCCAGATCCTACATAGTGAGAAGAAGCCTTTGAAAGTCAAAATAAGCTTTGTTGTAGGTGGGGAAGATAGCATAATGATGAAGCAAAGAGACTCTCATGCTTGAGGCTCCAAAGTCCCAGATTCAACCCCTAGCACTGTCATAAACCAGAGTTGAGCAGCGTTCTGGTAAAACAAAAAAAACCAAAAAACTTTCATGCCTGAGGCTCCAAGGTCCTAGGATCAATCCCCAGCACTACCATAAGCCAGAACTGAGTAATGTTCTGGTTGGGGGGGTGGCAATAAGGGGGGAGGGGAGGAAAAAAGAAGAAAAATAAGACAGAAAAAATTACCTGTCTAATGGAGCTTGAAGAAATCATGTTAAGTGAAATAAGTCACAAACAGAAGAATGAATATGAGATGATCTCACTCTCAAGCAGAAGTTGAAAAACAAATGCACAAAGTACTAAGTGCAAGGACTGGTGCATGGATCTGGGTTTGAGCACCCACTCCCCACCTGCAGGTAGGACACTTTCACAAATGGTGAAGCAAGCAGGTCTACAGGTGTTTTTCTTTCTCCTTTCAACCTCCCTCCTCACAATTTCTCCCTGTCTTATCCAATAAAATAGAAAGCCCCTGGTCTTCACCTGCAGGGAGAAAGCTTTGCAAGTGGTGAAGCAGTGTTGCAGATGTCTCTCTGTCTCTCTTCCTGTCACCCCTTCCCTTTCTATATCTGTCTGTCTCTGTCCAATAAATAAAGATAATTAAAAACAAAAACAAAACTGCAATGTGATGTTTCTTCATCCGAGTGAGAGTGGCCTACATCACAAAGATTGGGAACAACGAGAGAGGTTGGCAATTGGCATTTTCCTGCAAGGACTTCAATTTGAGTTGGATGAAAATTATTTAAGTTGCACAAACAAGGATTCAAAAGTAAGCAGAGAAAGCTTATTAAAATATATTCGGCAGTGCTGGGTGGTGGCGCACCTGGTTGAGTGCACATGCTACAATGAACAAGGACCTGGGTTCAAGACCCTGGTCCCCACCTACAAGGGGAAAGCTTCACAAATGGTGAAACAGGGCTTTAGGTGTCTCTCTATCTCTCTCCCTCTCTATCTCCCCTTTCCTCTCAATTTCTGGCTGTCTCTATCCATTAAATAAAAATAATACATTATATATATCTGGGGGAAAATCTGAGAAAATTCTACCCTAATACATAGGGAGACAATTACCACACCTAGTAGTGCTGGCTTTTATAGATACTATTTTAGAATATAATCATGAATTTATAAAAATGCATCTTTTTATATAGTAAATATTTATTAAATGCCAAATAAATTTTGCAATAGCCCATAAATCCATGCCTTCTAAATTTTATATTCTAGTTGTGGGATACATTTAGATTAAAAAAAAACAAAAATCATAAAAAGAGTGTATATCACATACTAATAACTGTCAAGGAGGAGAACAAAGTGGAGAAGAGTTAAATTTTTAGAAATAAAATCTTGTTGAGAAGTTGACAATTAAATAAAGCTTTTTCTTTTTAATTAACTTATTTGATAGAGACAGAGAAAAGTTGAGAGGCGATGCGGAGAGGTAGAGAGGGGGAGAGAGACAGAGATACCTGCGGCTCTACTTTGCTACTCGTGGCAGATGGGGACCAGGGGCTTAAACTTGGATCTTTTTATACTGTAGTGTGTGCACTTACCCAGGTACACAAACACCTAGCCTCTGATAATTGAGCAAAACTTAAAGAGGCAAGAGAGCAGGGAATAGTGACTGAAATAGGCCAAAGAAAAAAACCTTTAGATTAAGGGAACAGAAATTTCAGAGATCTTCAAGTAGAAGCATGACTGATACAGTTTGTAATGAAGGAGGCCAGGAGAGTAGAAAGCAGTGAGGTAAGAGAAAGCTAAATAGGAGGGGATTTAGCAGCTCCTCTACTTTGGTTTTTCTTCTGACAGGTTTGAGATGCCACTAGAAGCGTTATACAAAGGCAAAACTTAGAATATTATTTTCATAAAAGCACTGAGGGGGATGGGAGTCGGGCGGTAGCGCAGCGGTTTAAATGCAAGTGGCACGAAGCACAAGGACCGGCATAAGGATCCCCTCCGGCAGCGGAGTCGCCTCATAGGTGGTGAAGCAGGTCTGCGAATGTCTATCTTTCTCTCCCTCCCTCTGCCTTCCCCTCCTCTCCCCATTTCTCTCTGCCCTAACAACGACGACATCGATAACAACAACAATAATAACTACAACAACAATGAAAAACAACAAGGGCAACAAAAGGGAAATAAATAAATATAAAAAAATAAAAAGCACTGGGATTAAAACACCAGTTCACTCATTCACTCTAGCATTTCCCTCCCTTTCTTTTATTTGATAGAGCACAGAGAAATAGAGAGGAGGAGGGGAAAGGTGGAGAGAACAAAGATATTTCTAACACTTCTCTAGAGTTTCTGAAGGTTCTCCCCTGCAGGTGAGGACTGGGGGTTTGAACCTGGCCCCTTACTCATAGGAGCATGTGTGCACTACCTGGTGTGTCACTGCCAGGCCCCGTCACAGGGTATTTGATAAAGTTAAATTAATATCTGAAAGATAACATTAATACACCAGAATCATCAGATACTTGCCCAAATGAAGGGACCCAAGAAAATGCAAATGTAATTCATCTAAATTATTGGAATAACAAAGTGTTCTTGACCTTCCTGATAGAATGACCTGTTTAATGCCGAGTAAGTTAGAATTGATATTTCAGTTAATAGAACCCAGGAGTGTTTATTCAGTTTTCTCAGATATAGTTGAACTCATAAGAAACACATTGATACTTCACATTGATTATGTCCTTGTCTTCTTAGACAAAGGAGAATGGGTGGCACAGTTCCATTCAGTGAGGCTTTTATGTGTCATTGTGCGATTTAATTCTTTCTCAGCAAAATATCTGGTATCATTTTCCTTCTAATTAATGCTAAATAACTAGTCATATCAATTAATTTTTTTCCTGACAGTGAACTGTATTTAATTGTCTCAGCCTTGGATTCTTTAGGTCCTTAATTATTCCTCGATGCAGGTGAGGACTGGGGGTTTGAACTTGCGTCTTTACACACTATAGTGTGTGTGCTTAACCAGGTACACCACCAATTGAGCAAAACTTAAAGGGACAAGAGAGCAGGGAAATGTGACTAAAGCTCACCCTAATCTAGAGATCTGATTTACAGGAACTTGCCAAAACAAAACAAAACAAAACAAAAACAAAAAAACAAAACAAGCAAGTAAGCTGTTTGTAAGACTCGTAGGAACTCTGGTGGTTATCTTTGGGAAGTGGGAAGGAGGGGTTACAGATCTTTGGTGGTGGGTGTGATATGGAACTACACATTGTAATCTTATAATCTTGTAACAAACTATTAAAAACAAATAAAAATAATAATAAAAAAGCTGTCACCCACATTTTATACTTTCCAGAGTGTTAACGATACTGGAACCTACTTAACTATTCTAGCTCAGAAAATATTAACATGATAAAAAATGTTTAGCAAAATTTATAGACAGTCACAAGAATGTATGGCCAATAGTGACTATTTCAGAACTAAGCATTATAAATGTAAAGATTAGCTTCATGATTTCAAATAAAAATGAAGCTAGTTGACTTGCTCAGTTTTTACCACATCAATGTTACAACTAGGCAAAACCCAGTTTACCTCACTTTTACATCACTCTTTTTTTTTTTTTGCAGTATTCTACAGTATTCAAGCATTAACTAGAATCATCTAAGAATTTGTAAATATTATCTTTGATTGACTACCGAAAGCTACACAACTCAAGATAAAGAATCTATGTAGCTCTGCATGTGCATCTGACAAAACATAGACTCATGGAAGATAAGAATAAGAAGCCACAGTGTAGAAGGCAGTTCCACTCTCAGTTTCAGATAAGAAATGTGTTCTGTGAGGTGTTTACACTCTAGCTATATCCTTGTTCTAGTTTCTCTCATCTTCAACTTGACACTACTTTCTAATTTAGTGTTCTGTAAATCATTACAACTTCCATTTGCTTGACACAAGTATTTGAGTCATGCCAGCTTGTTATCTTCATTGGCAAAAAATAAAAAGTTCAGAAATTTGACGTTTTAAAAAAAATCAGGTTTTCTGGCAGCAATCTCAAAATCTTGACCGTGAGCCACTTCAGCCATTTTGCTAACCAGCCACTTAGTACATAAACTTCTAGATGAGAAAAATGAAGAACTCAGGGAAGAAAAGGAACAAGATTTGGTTGAGTTAACTTGGCTTTCTCAGCTTCTTTCATATTTCAGTGGACAATTTGTCAAATTTCCCTTGCTTTGATCTTAGCTGCCTACACTACCAAGTTGCAGATACAGTGATTTGTCCTTCTCTCCATCCATCCACACACTTTGAAAGATGAGAGAGAGAGAGAGAGAGAGAGAGAGAGAGAGAGAGAGAGAGAGAGAGGGAGAGAGAGAGGGAGAGAGAGAGAGAATATGAAATGCTCTTATTGTGAAACTTCCAGACTGAAAGTTCCTATGACTGATTTGGGCCATGTGAGAGGAGATAGTTCTAGCCAGGTCTCTCCCAAAGCCACCCACCCTGCCAAACCTCTGGGTCTTGCCAGCATCATTTCCTGAATGGTGTGTGTCCCAAAATATGTTCACTGAATGCCTTTGAAAGAGCAGGAATACCCAATCAGGAATTAATTAATGGGGAGAAGCTGCAAGACAGAACTTTCTATTTAACTTGGAACCATGATAATCATGAAATGGCTCTTTATTTTGAAGCAGAATCAGATTGCTGTCAAATTCATATACTATTTCTTAAACTTTTTTTTTCAATCTGGATACACATCAGTGATTGTACAATTTTTTTGGTAGGACTTATTGGAAGTTTAAAAACCTTGAAGTCATTCAGACCACTTTCTTTCTCTCTTTTCAAATAGAAGTTTGTGTTTTGTCTACCACAAAGAGAATGCAAATGCCAGAAGGGTTGAGTTAACTTTGGAAGTCCAAACCCACAAACTCTGATTGGCTTCTGCACTTGGCCAGGCATATTTTCCAAGGCCCCAAATATTATACTGAATGGGACAATGTTATATCATAATGAAGAGAGCAGACTATGGATAGACCACCTGAACTCAGATGTCTCCACTGTGTATTTGAGCAAATCCCCTCATCTTATTTAACCTTTGCTTATTTCATCATACAGTGAAGTAGTAAGAATACCAACTTTCTTATAATACTGCATATGGCTATTTATGAACTTTATATCCATTGTAAGCAATTTTTGAGAAGATTGGGGTAAGGCTAATTTTTTGGGGGGTGGGGTAAGATTTATTTGCATTTGTGTGTTTATGTACATGACTTTTATTTTTTCCTGTTTTTTTAATTAGAGATTTACAAAATTACAAAATAACAGAAGTACAATTCCACACTTTTTCTATCACCAGGATTTTATGTGTCCCCATTCCCTCTATTGGAAACTGCTGTGGTTTTCCCAAGGTCACAGGTATAGGTTGACTATTAATTTTATGATCCTATCTTCTTTTCACTTTTTTTTTCTTTACTGGGAGCATGAATGGTTTAGTCAATGGTAAAATACAGTAGTTGGTGCATGTGTAATAATTTCTCAGTTTTCCACATAACACTCTAAACCCTTACCTAGGTCCTCCTCCACCATTAGATTCCAGGACCTGAACACTCCTCCTCCTAAGACCATCCCAGAGTTCTTTACTTTGGTGCAATACTTTATTATGACTTTATTAATAAAGGAGAATAAATAAGCAGTCATACCATTGCTTGTGCTAGGCTGTTCATTTTATTTATTTTAAGATTCTTTTTTATTATATGAGACAAAGAGAGAGAAAAAAGAGAGACACCAGAGTACTGCTCTTTTATTATTATGTAGTGCTAGGAATCAAACTCAGGGCTTAGTCTTATTCATGTTCTCTGATGCTAACCACCTTCCTGGCCAGACTGAATATTTACAATAATCATTAAAATATCTTGAATGAATAGATAGATAGATAGATAGATAGATAGATAGATAGATAGTCAGGGCTACACCACTCTGGGCTAACACTTTTGAATAGAAAGAGAAAGAAAGAGAGAGAGAGACATAGAGAGAGAGATCAGAGTCAGGCGGTGGTGCATCTGGTTAAGTATATACATCACAGTGCACAAGAGCCCAGATTCAAACTCCTGGTCCATGCCTACAGGGGGAAAGCATCACAAGTGGTGAAGCAGGGTTGTAGGTATCGCTTTCTCTCTCTTTCACTGTCTATCTCCCCAGCCCCTCTCAATTTCTTTCTGTCTCTATCCCATAATAAATAAATAAATATAAATATATAAAAAATAGATAGAGACACCACAGTATCAAAATTTCCTTCAATGTGTTAAGGACAGGGGTATAACTTAGGTTTCACACATAGTAAAGCAGACCACTATCCAGGTGAGCTATTTTTTGAATCTTTATGTAGCATTTTTTGTCTATTACATTTCAACATCATAGTCCTTTTACTAATTTTTTTATACTTCATTCTTAACTACGTTTTTTTTTTTTTTCATTCTCACTCAATTCAATATTTTTTGCCTTGGTCTCTGTAGCTCTGAGTATATATCAAGTGTATTTGATAATGTTTTCATTTGATTTTAAAAACATTTTTTATGGAGGAAATGTACTGACAAGAGTCAGACTAGAAGGGAATAGAAATCGAGTTTGCAAAGAGAAGACATGTCAGGGATAATGTGATGTATTTTGCCTGGAAAGAAAGATGAAGGCTGGGTCATGTGGGTACAATTAGCAGAAGTCATTGGCCTAGGACACAGCAATGTGGGAACTATAGGTTCTCAAGAACTAGAATAGAAGGTGAGACTAGAAGGTGATTTAAGGGGAGGTTTGGCAGAAATACATTCTCTTGGTTCTCAGGCTCTGGCTCCTTTGCTCTCATTGAATCATAATCACTTGGACTCTGAGGATGCATGCATGTACTTGGAATAAGAATGGGTGATTAAAGATTCATGCTGCATGGCTAGTTAATACTTTCCCTCCTTTGCCTATTTCATTACTGTGGTTTTTAAGAACATAATAAATGTTTAAATACCCCAAAACGCTACAAATAAAGAAGTTTTTATTTATTTGTATTTTATTTATTAATATAAAGAAAGCCTAGAGGAAAGCAGGACAAACCCAGAGATGATAACAAATAAATTTGAATCTTAAAAGTAAGAGGGGGAAAAAATAATAAAACTTAGTTAACACCTAGCTGCTAGTAAATTAGATGGAAATGTTTCAATACATTCAAGAAGGTTGTTTAACTGTGGAGATTCTATGAGTAACTGTTAAGGTTCAAATACTTAATTGACTTTGGCATGGGCATTATATTTGGGTGAGGACTGGTAGATGAAAGTTGACTACTGTATTTACTTTACAGGAATATCAAAGAATTAACATATACTCACATGATACTCTACACTCTAACTTCTATATCAGACAGAAGTAGATGATCTAGACAATTCTTTATTGTTTGTTTAAATTTCTTTATTGCGGGATTAATGATTTACAGTCTACAGTAAAATACAATAGTTTGTATGTGTATAAAATTTCTCAGTTTTCCACATAACAATTCAACCCCCACTAGGTCCTCCTCTGCCATCATGTTCCAGGATGTGCACCCTACCCCAGGGTTTTTCACTTTGGTGCAATACACCAACTCTAGTCCAAGTTCTGCTTTGTGTTTTCTCTTCTGATCTTGTTTTTCAACTTCTGCCTATGAGTGAGATCATCCCATATTCATTCTTTTATTTCTGACTTATCTCATTTAACAGGGTTCCTTCAATCTCCATCCAAGATGAGGTGAAGAAGGTGAAGTCACCATTTTTAATAGCTAAATAGCATTCCATTGTGCGTATATACCACAACTTGCTCAGCAGCTCATCTGCTGTGGGACATAAGGGTTGCTTCTAGGTTTTGGCTATTACAAATTGTGCTGCTATGAACAAATCTTTCTGGATGGGTATGTTTGACTCCTTAGGCTATATCCCCAGGAGAGGAATTGCAGGGTCATAGTCTTGTAAGAGTTCTCCTGACTGCTCTCTATAGGGGTTGAAACAATTTACATTCCCATCAGTAGTGCAGGATGGCTCCTTTGTCCCCACAGCCTCCCCACATTTGTTGCTGCTATCTTTTCTGATGTATGACATTCTCACAGGAGTGAAGTGGTGTCTCATTGTTGGCTTTATTTGCACTTCTCTGACAGTCAATGACTTGGAGCATTTTTTTTATGTTTGTTGGCTTTTTGGATTTCTTCTATTGTGAATATTCTGTTTATATCCTCTCCACAATTCTGGCTGGGGTCATTTGTTTTCTTGTTGCTGAGTTTGCTGAGTTCTTTATACATTTTGATTATTAGCCTCTTTTGATGATCCACTGCCTGACTTATAGCAACTCAGAATCACTTTGTATGTAATCCTTTATTTACTCCATGATTCTCCCTTCAAAATATATTTCAAAATATATACTAGAGTATATATTTTGAAAATAAGACACATATTGCTTTTTAAATATATGATGCATTGCATTACTTAAATATTTTGGAATAGAACTAAATAGTTAAATGATTATGGGATCTGGATGAGCTATAAGGTTTCCTATATTCTTATTAATATTACTCATCTTTTGGATGTTTCTTGTGTCTTCTTTCTTTTTAATTTATCATTGCCATACTGCACCAACCACCAAAGTACCAACATCCTTCCAGCAAAGTCTATTGCACTATTTCCACTCATACACCCATCCCCACCTTCCTAACTTCCTTAGGTAACCTCAGTTCTGCTCTATGAGTCTAGAGGCTTCTTTTCATTAGACTTTACTTATTTCCTTTATTTTTTTATATATCTGCTATGAGTGAGATCATTCCATATTTACCTATTCTTTTTCTAAGTCTTCTTAGCATTTCTTTTTTTTTTCTTTTTCTTTTTTTTTTTTATTTAAGAAAGGAGACATTAACAAAACCATAGAATAAGAGAAGTACAGTTACACACAATTCCCATAACCCGATCTCCACATTCGACCCCCTCCCCTGGTAGCCTTCCCATTCTCTTAGCATTTCTTATAGGGTTAGTTCAATAGTAATGAGTTCCTTTCATTGTTATTTGTCTAAAAAACAGCAGAGGTGTTTGTCACTCCTTCAAATCTGAGTGATAACTTAGCTAGTTGGACAGCTCCATTCAAATCCTTGAATATATTTTGCTACCTGCTTTCTGACTTTTAAAGTTTCTGTTGAAAAGTTTGCTGATTCTTATGGAGAGCTCAGATGAGAGAGAGAGAGAGAGAGAGAGAGAGAGAGAGGGAGGGAGAATAAGAGAGATACAGCATCAGAGCATACCTTGGTGCCCATGTATTTCCCATATGGTGTGATACATGGACCTGGATTTCTCTCTTGGTTAGGCAAAGGTATGCATCCTACTCAGGGAGATATATGTTTTTTTTTTTTTTTTTAAATAAATTTTTATTTATTTATTTTCCCTTTTGTTGCCCTTGTTGTCTTTTTATTGTTGTTGTAGTTATTATTGTTGTTATTGATGTCATCGTTGTTGGATAGGACAGAGAGAAATGGAGAGAGGAGGGGAAGACAGAGAGGGGGAGAGAAAGATAGACACCTGCAGACCTGCTTCACTGCCTGTGAAGCGACTCCCCTGCAGGTGGGGAGCTGGGGACTCGAACCGGGATCCTTACGCCAGTCCTTGCGCTTTGCGCCACCTGCGCTTAACCCACTGCGCTATCGCCGGACTCCCTAGGGAGATATTTTTTTATATCTTAAGTTTGTTCACATCTATACTTTCCTTATTTTATTTTATTATTTTAATGCCACCAGGGTTATTGCTAGGGCTTGGTGCCTGCACAGTGAATCCAACACTTGGTTCCTTGTGACCATTACTTGCATTTTTTTTTCCTTTCTATTTTTATTTGATAGCACGGAGGGAAATAGAGAGAGTAGGAGGAGACAAAGAAGAAAAAAGAAAGACAAAGAACTACAGATCAGCTTCACTTCTTACGAAGCATTCTCCCTGCAGGTGGGGAGCAGGAGCTGGAACCCAGGTCCTTGCACAGTGTAATGTGTACTATGAACCTGGTATGCCATTGTCCCTTGCCTCCCCTTATTATTTTCTTTACTTAACTAGCTCATAGGAAATGCTATCTGAACTAATTTCTAAAGATAGATTTTAATATTTTATTTATTTGTTTTATAGAAAGAAATAAAGAAGGGAGAGAGAAGAGAGAAGAGACAGAGACCTGCAGTACTGCTTCATGCTCATGAAGCTTTTCCCCTGCTGGTGGTGACTAGGGGCTTGAACTCAATTCATTGGGTATGGCAACATGTGTGTTCAACTGAGTGTACCACTGCCTGGCCTGGCACCAAGATTTATTTGAGTTATTCTCTAAAAATAATTTTAATTAATTAAAAATTTAAATTGTAAAAGTAACTTTCTGGAGGTTAATTCAACAGAAGAACTAAGATCTCCATGTGTGTACGTCTGTGGGTCATTAGGAAAATTGACCTTGGTAGTCAATTTCTATGTGGGGTTGCAGGTTTGGGTGGATACACAAGGAACAGAAACTAGCATTTATTAAAACATCTGACAGCAATTTATATGGGAAAAGTACAGAAGTGCTTTGCAGCATTCTGAAGACACCTTGACTCTATGTAGTTGGTTAAAGAACACTGAGGGAGACAGTATAGTACAGTATGTATGAGCATGAACTCTGGCAACAGTTTTGAATTTAAATTGTAAGTAGTTTATGTGCAAATAGTGGAAATAATGATTGAATGTAAGCAATCATTTCCACTGCTAGCTAGCTGGGATGATTCAATCAAGTTATTTAACTTCTCAACCCTTACTCCCCCAGTCATGTGCAATAATGATGGTAAATAAAGCCCAAGTCAAATGTGGTTGAGTTGAAATAAGCTAATATATGTAAACCATTTGCAATAGTACCAAGTAACACTATATATGCTTCATGTTTCTGGCCACTGAAGAGACCTCTGTTACCTCTTAAATCTTACAAATGTTGAAATTAACTATCAAAAATGTTCCTAGCGATTCTTGAACTAGACAATTTTCTTCTACATTCCAGAGTCAAATTCTACTCTACCAGACCCAGTACTTTGTTTCTCTTAACATATAATCTATCCAAGCTTGAGTAATCAGAGAATTCAACATTTAAGGGGTGCAAGTTTATAAAAGGGCAGCTATGAGAGGTTCTGAAAACCAGAAAATGCTTTTGTTGTCGTAAACAGTCTACAGGGCCTCAGAGCTCTACATAAACAGCATCTACTGAGGCACAGATTTCTTTATTTTGGGGGGCGGTGAATGAGGTTGTAATTGACATTAAGTTTGTGTGTGAAGTATACTAAGTACATTGTCTCATTTACTCTTTGTGTCACATCTATGTGGGGGACACTATCAAGTTTAATTTTTGACAGAAGGAGAAAGATGAAAGGTTTAGAGATTGAAGACCTTGCTCAAGCTTCCAATAGTAATTTGTGGATATGAAACTGACAGCAATGTATGTGTTTTTTTTAACCACTACATGCAATTGTAATACTGCAACAAGTTCAATGTTATTCTCCACTAACATTGCTGGAGATACTGTATACAGTGAGTGGCTTTTGAATGAAAGCTTGTGTTGATCCCTACTCTGCTGTTCTCTGAACTTGTTATATTGTATACTTGCTATAAACTAGAAATAATAGTCTGTATTTCATAGGGTGGCTGTGAAATGGTAAGTTCGTTCAAATTCAGTAAGCAAGACTTTGATTATCTAAACATAACATCTTTGAAGAAGCTGAGAGTTTATGTGAATGAGAATAGTATCAAGAAAGTTCAGATTAAAATATTTCATAAATAACTGTATCTGTATATGTTTAAGTATTCCATTTTTCTATCTTATTAATTCATTTGCCTGTGTGTATTAAGTGATTATTGTTTAAGGCGATGTCTTGTGTGCTGGCAATACAAAGATGAAAATAGTGTGGAATTTAAACTCTAATTGCTTAAGTTTGAGGTTATAAACAATAGCTTTTGTCTTCCTCCAAATAGTGTTAGGGAAATTATGGAGATGAGACTTTTGCCTGTTATCGCTCCTTTTAAATTCTGTTATCTTAAACGAGAAAATAGATAAGCAACTCACCATTATATTTGCCCTCTACACATTGTTTAGAAATAGTTAAGTCTAAATGCTTCTAAGTCAGTTTGGACTGCTTGTCTTTGACTCTCATGAGAGTACATGCTCGTTTATAGACAGATACCTCTATCTGCAAATTAGGTATTCCCCGTGATGTGAAACATTTAAACTTTTAAAACCATTAAGATTCTTAGCTATGGCTACAGATAAGTAGGATAAACAAATCTCTCCCCAAGTGGAAGCTAGTTCTCTGTCCTTTGTTGGCTCTTGAAGATCAGGGAAGCTTCAAGTCTCAAGAAATGGTTTATTTCTAAGATGTCTCACTATTTCATGTCTAATGTTTCTCACATGTGCAGATGCTACAATGTTGGCTATAATGCTTTAATGCTTTTCTGATTTTTTTTTCTGATTATTGTTAATCTTTCAAATTGTCTATATGAAATTAGCTCCAATACTGGTCTTAACAAAATATCTGCAATGATTTTCTTTTTGAGTTAAATAATCAAAATCACTATAAATAATGTATTTGAGAATATATTGTTTTTCTAGATTTTTCGGTAAGAAATGGATAAATTTTCTTATTAGGTCACTGGTATTGAAATCTCCTAAAACCAGCAGCTCTCTAGGAATTTTCTTCCTCCGGATGACATTTAGTAGTGTTTGGAGACCCTGTGGTCGTTAGAACTGCCACTATTATTTATTAGGGAGAAGATCCAGGGATGCTGTCCAACACCTTTAGTGCATAGAGACCCCACACTGGAGTGTTATGTGGCCTGAAATGTCTGTTGTATCACGCTTGAGAAACTCTGTGAGTGAGATCTTATTCTTACTCAACTACTATACTTTGGGAGATACATTGTATTTTTTTTTATTTATGGCCAATTCAGACCCAGTTGCAGTTGGATTTTCCAGTGACAGGATAAACCCAATCCTGTAAAATTACAATTAATAAGATAAAGGAACTAACAATACCTTTCCCCTTAAATTTCATTATTCCAAAATGAAACAAATCAGGATTTTGACCTCCTGTTGACTTATTTTAAAAACTCTACTACTTTTAACAGGTGTGTGTGTGTATGTGCACAGAAAATTCATAATAATATTCTTAGTTTTAATATCTCTAAAGAGAATTGTCTTGACTAGTCAGGCATAAAAGTAGAAGAATAATGAATGCAATCACCACTTCTTTTTTTAAAATAAATTTATGTTATTAATAGTTTGTTACACGATTGTAAATTTATAGTGTATGGTTCCACATCACACGCACCACCAAAGTTCTATATTCCCCACCCTTCCACCTCCCCAAAATAACCACCATACTTATCACAAGTCTTACTTACAACAAAAGTTTGTTTGTTTTTGTTTTATTTGGATATTTTTGGGCAAGTTTATGTATATCAGATCTCTAGATTCCACATATGAGTGAAACCATCTGGTAGTTGTCTTTTTTAAAAAAAAGATTTATTTTATTAATGAGAAAGATAGGAGGAGAGAGAGAAAGAGCCAGATATCACTCTGGTACAGCAAAAGAGTTCTCACCATTTATTTCTGCTGAGTTAGTATCCCATTGTGTACATATACAACTTTTTCTTATATTGAAGAAAGCTTTATTATTATTTTCTTTTAAAAAATAATTTTATTGGAGGTTAGTGGTTTACAGTACAGTTGTTGACACAAGCGTACAATTTCTTATGTCTCTATGATAGGTGTCTGCAGAACACTTACACTCCTAACTTAGATTTTTTCCTATCATCATGAACCAGGACCCCAAGGCCCTCTCTACCTCTCTCATTTCCCTCTTTCCCCCTATTTGCCCAGAGTTTTTTGTTTTGGTGCAAAATCACCTACTCAGTCCAAGTTTCACTGCGTTTTCTTTCTCTGTTCTTATTTCTTAAATGAGTGAGATAATCTGCTATTTGTCTTTCTCTCTTTGGCTTATCTCACTTAACATGGTGCCTTAAAGCTCCTCATCCAGGATGAGCTGAAGAAGATAACTTCATTTTTAACAGCTGAGTAGCATTACATTGTGTATATATACCACAATTTTCTTAGTCACTCACTTGTCATTGGGCATCTGGGTTACTTTCAGTTTGACTTATTACAAATTATATTGCTGAGAACATAGTTGCACATACCTCACTTTTTAAAAGGGATTCTTTGAGTTTAGTGAGCTCTTTATGTATTTTGGTTATTAGCTCTTTATCTGATGTATATTTTATAAATATCTCCCATTTTTTCATGTTTTTTTTTTGTTGTTTTGATGATGATTCTTTTCACTGTGCAGAAACTTAAATTTGATGTAATCCCATCAAACTATTTTTTTTTTTTTTTTGGCCCAGGCTGCTGCTGCTGGGCTTGAACCATAAAAGACATTACAAAATATAAATTGTGAAGTATTCTGCCACTGTTTTCTTCTGTCATTTGAGTTTTTGGTCTACTGTCTTTGATTCAGTTGTAGCTCATGTTTATACATGTTGAAATGTGATGATCCATTTTCATTTTTCTCCATGTTTTAACCCAATGTGCTGTTTGTTGAAGATACTCTCCTTTTAATGTTTTGGGCCCCATTGTCAAAATATCAGTTGCTCTTAGCTGTGGAGGCTTATTTCTTGGCTTTCAATTTGATTCCGCTGGTCTGTGTGTCCAATATGATTCCAGTACTAGGCAGTTTTAATTATAGCCACATGATATATGTATACAACTCTCTTAACCACTCATGTATCATTGGGAATTTGAATTGTTTCAAAATTTGGACTATTTGAAATAATGATGTTGTTAATATATGTTTGTACAGATCTCTTTGGATATGTATTTTATGTTTTTTGGATAGGTTCCTTAGGAGAGAAGTTACTGGACTGTATGGAAGAAAACTCATGAGAATGTCATTTTCCTTTTCATCCATTTTGTGTATAGTACTGATCAGCTTGGTTGATGGTGGTGGCAGGGGTTGA
This sequence comes from Erinaceus europaeus, assembly GCF_950295315.1. Taxonomy (NCBI): domain Eukaryota; kingdom Metazoa; phylum Chordata; class Mammalia; order Eulipotyphla; family Erinaceidae; genus Erinaceus; species Erinaceus europaeus. The sequence continues at coordinate 135,270,583 of NC_080162.1, read as the reverse complement.
ACCTAGGACTTCTAGTGTGTCAAGTTTGATAATCTATTGCATAAACATCTATGTTCTCCCTGACCTGGACACCCAAATCTTTATAAACCAATGGTAAAAAGCAAAATATGTTTACAAGTGTATTGAACTAAATTACACATTTAAAAATATATTTTGTAGTTTTCAAGTTTCTCGTAGCATCTTTCTACTAAACATGCACTTCAAAAGCACAAAATTATTTGGGCTTATTAGTCTATAATTGCAGGTCTCCCCCCTGATGGAATTTAAGGATAAGGATGACACAAAACTGAAACAACAAAATCAGAAGTAAAACAAACAATGCCCCAAAATATGTATTATTCAGGTACTATATAGCAGAGACTCTGTAATACATTCAGTGGAATTATTTGATTTTTTAACTTGATTTTATAGTCTCAAAAAATTCTCATGTAGAATATTTCACTGTTCACAAGTAACAGAAAAAGAGTTTATTATAAACTAATATTAGAATAACCGAGACATGCACCAACATGAACTATGCTGTTTCATTTGGTATATTTTAAAGTTTTCTACAAACTTTCCCATAGAATGTTCTTTCATCTTAGTAAAAACTCAGGAAGGAGAGTGGTGGAAAAGCAGAAGTGAAGACAGATAAGAATGTAGATGCATATTCTTAATAGGGTAGCTAGTGGGGGGAGACTTTGACCTAGATCACTACAGGTTATCTCACATATTTTTTAATCTATGGAAGAGGGAGTACACAGATGTTAAACAGTTTAATTGCAGCCCAAGTCACACATGTGGGAAGGTAGCAATGGAACATGAAAACAGAGCACTAACTTTTGCAATTCTGCCTTTTTAATTTTCTCTATGTCCACACCACAGAAGAGGCAAACATTCTATAAAGTCATGCAATGAGATCATGTTTAAATACAAAACTTTTCTTGTAGTATTCTCTTGAAAGTGTTTTCACCTGTGGCTTTCTAGTTCACAAGTAGCTTTACTCTTCCCTTTTCAGTGTTCAAAATTCTTTCTAGTATTTTTCAATCTTCTTTTCCAAATACAATACAAAATGTATATTGCAGTTGTGAATTTGTTAGGTTAAAATTAGGACCATAGTTTAAGGCTTAGAGATAAGTATGGCAGTTGAAATGTTTTCAGGGTAAACTTTCTCAATTACATATCATTTAATATCTCCAATGTACTTACTCTGTTGCCCACTCTACAAAATAATTCTCCTTGAAGTATTTTGCTCAAGAGGAAACCTACTCATTTTAAAAGACAACTATTCAACATTAACCCGAAGTTAGTGTAATTTTGCTATAGACATGCTGTGGCTATTAAACCTGAAGTATCTGTAGAGGATATTTTAATCTTTGGAAAAGGCCAGAAAGCTTTTATAAACAAACACATTCTTTAAATACAGTAATAATGGGTAAAAAAAAATGTAGTAGGTCAAGCATACTTAATATGAACTTCATGTTCACCCTGAACCACAGAAGAATAGTTACTGAATGACTGGATCATTCAATAATGTAGCCAATCAGCTTGACCTTAGATATTACAACCTAACTTTCTGAGAGCCAAAATTAAAACTGTTTCAAATGAAAAAATAACTCGGTATTTAATTTAGCATCCTTCAGTATTAGCCTTGTTGATGACTCAGGGCAATTCTTTTAAAATGATAACATCTATTATTCTATTATTTACATTGTTTTTGGTTTTGAAATTGTTTGCATGACATTCTAATACCTTCTTTCTTTCTTTCTTTTATTTTTTATTATTTGCCTCCAGGGTTATTGCTGGGGCTTGGTGCCTGCACCATGAATCCACTGCTCCTGGAAGCCATTTTTTTTCTTTTATTACCCTGGTGGTTTTACTATTGTTGTGGTTATTATTATTGTTGTTACTTATGTCATTGTTGTTGGATAGGACAGAGAGAAATGGAGAGAGGGGGGAAGACAGAGGGGGGAGAGAAAGACAGACACCTGCAGAACTGCTTTACCGCCTGTAAAGCGACTCTCCTGCAGGTAGGGAGCCGGGGGCTTGAACCGGGATCCTTACACAGGTCCTTGCACTTTGCACCATGTGTGCTTAACCCACTGCAGTACCGCCCGACCCCACCTTTTTTTTTTTTTTTTATTACTAGTTATGTAATAATTATCAACAAGACTGTGGGATAAGAAGAGTTTCATATCCCATCCCCTTGATCAGAACATTCCCTATTCCCTATCCTTCTGGGAGTATGGACCTAATTATTTATGAGATGCAGAAGGTGGGAAGTCTGGCTTCTATAATTGCTTTTCCAATGGACATGGGTATTGACAGATCGATCCATACTCCCAGCCTGTTTCTATTTTTCCCTAATGGGGTTGGGCTCTGAGGAGGTGGGGTTCCAAGACACAGTGGTGAGGTTGTCTGTCCAGGGAAGTCAGGTCGGTGTCATGGTATCATTTGCAAATTGTGGCTGAAAAGCTTTAAGATATAAAGCAGAACAAATTGTTTAATAATCAGGAGCCTAAAGGTAAGAATATAGCAGGTGAGATTTGGGGTCTTCTAGAAGAACCTAGGAAGTCTATTTTAGGTATATTCCAAGCGGCCCATGACTTTACTAACTTTTGTCTGAGCCCAATAGCTAACATGCTGGTGGACTGAAAGCATTATCTGGAAAGATGGTGTCAGAGTTGGGAATAGAATTAGAAAGCTGGATCAGGGCAGAGATAAATTCCCAAATACGGGGAGAGTATATAAATACTGTTAAGTATAAACCCCATCAATTTGATCTAGAGCCCATGTCCATTCATGTGTGACCTCTTCATTTCTGTCAGTCTGAGCTCACATTCCATGGTCATAGCTAGGAACATTCTAGACTGTACTCATTTTAGGACCAGTATTCACCAAGGCTTCACTATTTCAGATTGACTTTTTCAGATAGAAAGAGAGAGATAAGGACAGAGAAACAAAGGGAGACTGGGAAAGACACCACAATACAGAAACTACTCCAATGCAGTGGGGCTTGACCAGCAGTCTGAGTGACCTCCATGACAGTACCTTTTTGACCCCCTGAAAACAATATTTTCAGTATTTTTTTTGGTCTATGCAGTGGAAATCCAGAGTACTGTGATATGATTTGAAATAAAATCCTTTAATTAGATTTTTTAAAGAAAGATTTATTTAATTAATTTATTTATTAAAGAAGAAGAAAAGAGATAACATTACTGAATCTTCCTTTAATGTGGTCAAGGTTGGGCTCAAACCTGAGTTGCACCTGAGACTGGATTATTGACATAAGATCAGTTTTACTAATTTGATAACTCACTTATCCACACTAGCTAATTCTTTTTTTTTTTTAAATAAAGATTTTATTTATTTATTCATGAGAAATGATAGGAGAGAGAAAGGACCGGACATCACTCTGGTACATGAGCTGCTGGGAATTGAACTCAGGACCTCATGCCTGAGAGTCCAATGCCTTCTCCATTACACCACCTCCCGGACCACTACTAGCTAATTCTTGTATCTTACCCAAAGTGAGTATTTGTTATATGAGTTACCCTACCCCCTGCATGCCCTTCTATTTATTTCTTTGTGAAATTCACTAAGTAGTCTTACAATCTACAAGTCTATTTTTATTGTATTTAATACATCTGTTAGTTTGCTTTCTGTATGTACTACTTATGACTGACTAAGTAGTCTTACAATCTACAAGTCTATTTTTATTGTATTTAATACATCTGTTAGTTTGCTTTCTGTATGTACTACTTACGACTCAGCTCATGCTGTTCACTTTTCTCCATCTGGCTTACTTTACTAAGTATACTATTCTCTGGCTCCACCCATAATGTTGCAAATGGCAGGATTTCATTTTTTACAGATAAATAATATTCCTTGCATATATCATCTTTATCCATTAATCAGTGGATAAGCTCCTAAGGTGTTTCCAATTCTTTTTCTTTTTAGTGATTTAATAATGCTTAACAAGATTGTAGTATAAGAGGGGTACCGTTCCATACTATTCTCTTCACCAGAGTTCCATGTCCCATCCCCTCCACTGGAGGCTTTCCTATTCTTTATCCCTCTGGGAGTATGGAACAAAGAACTTTTTTAAAAAATATTTATTTATTTTCCCTTTTTTGCTCTTTTTTATTGTTGTTGTAGTTATTACTGTTGTTGTTATTGATATCATCCTTGTTAGATAGGATAGAGAGAAATGGAGAGAGGAGGGGAAGATAGAGTTGGGGAGAGAAAGATAGACACCTGCAGACCTGCTTCACCACCTGTGAAGCGACTCCCCTGCAGGTGGGGAGTGGACCAAAAATCTCTATGGGGCACAGAAGGTAGGAGTTCTGACGTAGATCAATTAAATTTTATTCTGAATTTCTCCTCCTCACTAAAAGAAACCTGTGATGTTAGCACGATGCCAACCAGACTTCCCTGGATAGATAACCCCACCAATGTGTCCTGGAGCTCCGCTTCCCCAGAGACCCACCCTACTAGGGAAAGAGAGAGGCAGACTGGGAGTATGGATCAACCAGTCAACGCGCATGTTCAGCGGGGAAGCAATTACAGAAGCCAGACCTTCCACCTTCTGCATCCCACAATGACCTTGGGTCCATACTCCCAGAGGGATAAAGAATAGGGAGGGGATGGGATACGGAGAGCTTATGATGGGATTTGTGTGGAGTTGTACCCCTCTTATCCTATCATTTTGTCAGTGTTTCCTTTTTATAAATAAAAAATTAAATTAAAAAAGGAAAAAAATAAACCTATGAGATCACACACCTCTTACCTTATTACCATCTGGTTGACTAATACACTTGGGAAAAACTTGGAGAGGTACCTGCTCTATAGATGAGCTGTAGAGAGCTCTATTTAGTATTAATCTTTACATGCAAAAGCTGTTTGAGTTATTCATCTGTACTGTGTATGAGCACAGCTGCTTCGTCAAATGTGACTGTCTTTTCCCACCACTTCTCTTAAGATTCTGGGCAATTGAGGGTGGAAGTGGTTATAGAGAAGTTGTTGGAGTCAGTGACCTGAGGACTAAAAGAATGTTAAAAATCAGATATGGATTATGGTGATATACAATGTTATCACCCTTATGGCTTTTGAATGAAGGCAAGAGGTTTTATGGCAGTGAGATTTCCATTTGTTTATCTGTATGCTATAAAAATTCATTGTTTTATTTTTTCTGAAACCACTATATATATATATGTGTGTGTGTGTGTGTGTACATGTACATGTATATGTATACAACCTGTCCATTAGTCACTTCATACATTTTATCATCACTTCATACTTTATGGTCTTCCTTTGACCTCAGGAAGATTTCAAAGTTATTTTAAAACCCATTAGTATCTCTTAACACTCTCACACACACACATACACACACACACACACACACGCACACACACACACACACACACATGATTTTTAATAGGCACTACCAATCAGTATTAACCAAACTTAAATTGGCTAAAAATCATTGTATAGAGACTTGAAAAAAAAGTTCAGAATATGAATTCTCTTTTGTTAATACTATCATTTTGTTTTAGTGTCTAAAAACAGTACAACATGTTTACCATGGAGTAAGCCCAGTATCATAAACAGCTAATCTCCATTTTCACTCATTATGACTGTGTGTTAGATGTAAAACTAAGGAAGTTGCAAAACTTCCACACCTTACAAAGAGGGGGAAGAATCCTTCTGATTGTCTCTCCTCACCCCAGCCACCCCCATACTTGTGATTGGTCTCTTGAGTGGAGCAACTATAAGAAAAGGGTTCAGTAGTATTGATTTTATCTATGTTCTCAACTCCTGTAGACACCTGTGTTGTCTGAGGGATGACATTTAATGCCGTGGGAAGTAATGAAAGATAAAAACATGGAGTGTAAAATAATACAGGGCGCATTCAAATCCTGACTTCACATATTCTAATTGTGTGCTTTGGGCAAATTACCAATAAAAAGGGGATGATACCAATACTGAGCTACATGGCTGTTAAAGAAAAAATGAGAGCTGGGTTAAGTACATAGTACTGAGCACAAGGATCCAGGTTCGAGCCCCCGACTCCCCACCTGCGGGGGGGGGGGAGGATGGTTCACTAACGGAGAAGCAGGTCTGCAGGTGTCTCTTGTTCTCTCTCCTATCTCCCTCTCCTCTCTCAATTTTATCTCTGTTCTATCTATAAAATGGAAAAAAATGGTTGCCAAAAGCAGCAGATTTATAGTGCCTGCACAGAAGTGCAGCCATAACCCTGGAGGAAAAAAAATGAAATAATGAATCTGTACTCATTGTACAGTTTCTGTTGAGCAGTAAACACTGTAAAGATTGACAATTACTTCACTTCACAAGCGGTGAAGCAGGTCTGCAGGTGTCTGTCTTTCTTTCCCCCTCTCTGTCTTCCCCTCCTCTCTCCATTTCTCTCTGTCCTATCTAACAGCATCGACATCAATAACAACAACAGTCATAACTACAACAACAATAATGACAAAGGCAACAAAATGGAAAATAAATAAATATAAAAATTTTAAAAAAGATTGACAATTACTCACATGCTCTCATCTGTGCCTGAAAAAATATTCAGAAAAGACTTCTCATGCTTAGAGGGGGAAGAGTCCTTATGCAATGTGGTCACCATCCAAATACAGTGGGAGTTAATAATGAATTCCTGTTATGAAACAGAAGATATTACATTGAAATCTACAAAATAGAGAAAGGTGCTGCATATAGGTGTTCATACAGAGACCCCAGGAGCTATACAAAAAGACTCAGAAAGATTTATAGTTTTGTTTTCTGAACTATATTCAGAATTGTTGCGTAGTACATTAGTAGATAAAGTATTCAAAAGTGGGAATTGCTGTTCCTAGTGATATCCAGAGTGGCACTATTCCAAAGTTGTACATGTAATTCAAACCAACTTTTAATTACCTAGAGCTATAAAAAAAAGTACACATTTCTGAAGACACCAAATGTTGTAATCCATAAAAGTTGTGATTTCTCCAGGGTGGCCAGGTAGTAGCGCACTGGGTTAAGTGCACATGGTAAGAAACACAAGGACCACGCAAAGATCCCAGTTCAATCTCCAGGCTCCCCACCTGCAAGGGTTTGCTTTGCAAGCCATGAAGCAGGTCTGCAGGTGTCTGTCTTTCTCTCCCCCTCTCTGTATTCCCCTCTATCAATTTTTCTCTGTCCTGTCCAACAAAAGCAGCTGTAGCAGCAGCAGCAGCAACAACAATGGAAAAATAATGGCCTCTGTGAGCAATAGATTGTAGTGCAGACACTGAGCCCCAGCGATAATCCTGGAAGCAAAAAAAAAAAAAAAAAGTTGTGATTTCTCATAGTACAAATGTCTGAGAACAAAAGTTGGGATTTTTCATGGTGAAGAGATTTGTCTAAATGTTTTTTTTTTAAACTTTCTCCATGGGAGGTAGAAATAGTGGGACTCTTTAAGAAATGTATAAAAAGAACTTTTCTATTTTCTCTGAATTCACAGATAGGTGTGTGTCTATTGGTACACCACTGTACCATGTCTTTAAAATTACTCTTAGCAAGTCTATTGTAATTGAAAAATTGAAAAGACTTCAGGAGACAGCTTGGTATGGGCTTAAGAAAAATTGTAGGTTTATTACATCGCAGTACAGCAGTACAGAAAGGTGTTATTTAGGTACAGTAAGATAGGCAAAAGGGGCAGAGATTGGCTAGTTATTATGGCCACAGAGGAGAGACTTTTAAGCTAAATTTACTGGAGCTTGGCTACAGGTTTGCAGTCTCCTGTGAGAAGCAGCGTGTCAGGTTGGTAGGGAGCAGAGCAAGTACCCAGAGCTGGAGGAAAAGAGACCCCAAAAGAGAGAGGGCCTGACTTCCGCCAGTGTCATGCTTAAATCACTTGGTTTATATAAGTCCATCGTCTTGACTATCAGCTATATGCTACTTACATTTGTCAGCCTCAGCTATATGCTAGTTATGTCCCAAAATCTTGCTGTGTCACAAGTTGATTGGGGAGTCTGGGTAAAAGGAGAGACTTAATGTGAAGGATCTTCCATGTCTGAGGCAAATGTCTAAGAAAGAACTTGTCATTTTTAGAATTTCCATGTTTCACTATTTTTAGTTTTGAATTTCCTTCTCTTTGCTAGATCCTTGTTCACCTTCCTGATAAAGAAAAGAAAGAGGTTTCTACTAGTATAGCCTAGTGGCATGATTTTCCCCACCTATCCAGATCATTACCCAACTAGGGAAAGATAAAAACAGGTTGGGGGTACGGCTCCATTAGCCAACATCCATGTCCAGCGGAGAACCAATTATAGAAGCCAGAACTCCTACCTTCTGCATTACAAAAATAGTTTTGGTCCATTCTCCCAAAGGGATAAAGAGTAGGGAAACCCCTATTAAAGATGATTAGGTCTTTACTTCCCAGGGACACGAATAGAACACCTGTTTAGTACAAAAATTTTTTTTTATAAATTGCTATTTATGACCACCTGTGGACAGTACTTTTGTATTTTTTAGGTCAGATAACAGTTCCTTTCAGTGCTTGCTAATCCTCCAGCACAAACCCTCAGACTTTCTTCCTGCTTTCCTTATTTAGACAACAGGGAGACTGTGAGCTCTGAAGCCCAGCCCAAGGATGGAAGAGACAGTTCTTCCTCAGGTATAAAAGACCCGGAGAAGGGTGAGGGGGGTGCACTGCTGCCTGACTGCCACTGTTGGCCGCACACCCTTTTGCAAAAGAATAAATGCCTTGCTTCAACTCCTTATTTTTTGCCTTGACAAGTAATTTTAATTGGACATCATTTACAACACCCCCAGTGGAGGGGATTGGGCACAGAACTCTGGTGGTAGGAACTGTATGGAATTGTACTCCTATGATTTTACAATCTTGTTAATCATTATTAAATAACTAATAAAAATTATTCAAAAAAAGAAGTCAGACTTCTTTCTGGATATGAAGACTGACATAGCATCTTTCACACCTAATATATTGGGGGAATCGTTAAGTCTCTTAACTCTAATTTATTGATAACAAATAATTTGAAGGAGGCCAAAGTGTATCCCCCAAATATTTGTCATGTGAACCAAAGCTGCCTAAATAAAAATAAAGAACGGTATTGCAAGTTGTAAAAGAAGCAATAAAATGACATATAACTCATAATTTATTAATAAAAGCACATAATTAAAATAAAAGAACTTGGAAATTCTTCAGAATATTTTAAATGCTTACAAAATGGGGAATTTGGTCATATTTCGGATCATTGTCGGTTTTGGGGGACACTGATTAATGTCAATGGGAAAAATCTTTACTTGAGTTAAATACAGTAGCAATGGAATTCTTGGAGAACTAGAAAACTAAGATCATGGAAGAATGTGGACTGGGGAGTCATGTTAACAGGTTACAGTGTTTAAGAAAACCAACTATCAGGAGTCAGGTGGTAGCTCAGCAGGTTAAGTGCACGCACAAAGCGCAAGGACCAGCATAAGGTTCCTGGTTGGTTTGAGCCCCAGGCTTCCCACCTGCAGGGGAATTGCTTCACAAGTGGTGAAGCAGGTCTGTAGGTGTCTATCTTTCTCTCCCCCTCTCTGTCTTCCCCTCCTCTCTCCATTTCTCTCTGTCCTATCCAACAACGACAATAACTACAACAATAAAAAAAGAAAGAAAACCAACTATCAAACAATGCCTGGAAAACTTAGATGTTCAGAGAGTGACAAACACTGTCCATTAGTCCAGAAAACTCCCTGTGTCTAGTCCTTTATATAGTATTGGGGGCTAATATGCGCCTCCCCTGATTCATTTGTTGAAGTTCTAACTTCTCATAACTCACAATTTGTTGACAGAGCCTTTACAGAGATGGTTAAATTCAACTGAGGTCATCTCAGTCCATCTTTTCATTGATATTGTCAATAAATGGTGCTTACCAGCCACCAATTATGAACTTAATAACGTGGTCTCATCTATTTTTTTTCAAAAGTTATGCCATCACACACACATGCAATATTCACTTCTCCCAGGTATGTGTTCATTCAGATAGAGGAAATGAGAAAACACAGTATTGCATCTTCCTTAGAGTTGTAAAACTCCTCCTGTGAATTTTTAAGTAATCCAAGGAAAGTGACATTCTGAGATAGGAGACGATTTCCCCAGGACCAGGCATGAGATTAAAAAATCAGGTCTGATATCTCTCTCAATCTCTTTCTGATTTCTTATACTCCTTACCTTGATTCAGTGGTTACTGCCTTCACGTTGAAGTTGGAGGGAACTATTCCTCTGCTTTCTGACATAAAGTTAGGCTTTATAAATTACTTAATATCTATGTACCAGGTAGTGTTGTTTTAGGTTTCCAGCATCCAGCTATCACCAACTTGACTCTTTGCACACACATTCTGGTCATGAAGACTGAATCTGAATGGACCTCTTTGTGCTTGTGTCTGCAGATTTCACACTTAGGCATGAAAGTCAAATAATGGATAAGGCTAGTGCATATTTTTAAGGTTCAGTGAAAACTTTTGCTTGCTTAAGGCATTTTCAAGGTCCAGTAATACCATGTCATTTCACAATTATTAATTAAAAATGAGAATTTACTTATGCGACTGTACAAAGAACTCTACCCAGAAACTGCTGCATATTTTTCAAGTTCTTGGGGTTTAAGTTCAAAGGCTGTTGAACGTTTTTTTTTTAACCCAGAGACTATTTCATTGCTAATAAAATTCTAGGGGATTTATATTCTTTCCTCATTGGGGGGGGTGGTTTAAGAGATTCAAACTAAGTCAGCCCATATATGCGTAATAAACCTTGAATAAATGGGTGACATTTTCAAAGTCTCTTCATTTAAAAATATTCTCTATTAACAACTAGGCTTGAACTCAGACATTGCTTCTACTCCTTACCTTATGATATTTTGTTATACTGGGTAGTTTGATACATGTGAAGCCTTTTAATTGTTATCTGTAACAATTACAAAATACTTATTCTATATCCAGCTCTAAATGAAGTATGTTACATTTATTGGCCTTGGCCATTCTTATAATGATACAGTGTGGTGGGATGACTGTTTGATAGCTCTTTTTTAATTTATTTTTTTATATATTTATTTTTTTACTTTCCCTTTTTGTTGCCCTTGATGTTTTAGTTATTATTGTTGTTACTGATGTTGTTGTTGTTGTTGTTGGATAGGACAGAGAGAAATGGAGAGAGGAGGGGAAGACAGAGAGGGGGAGAAAAAGAGAGATACCTGCAGACTTGCTTCACCACCTGTGTAGCGACTCCCCTGCAGGTGGGGAGCTGGGGCTCGAGCCAGGATCCCTACGGCCAGTCCTTGTGCTTGGCGCCACGTGCCCTTAACCCACTGTGCTACCGCCGCCCAACTCCCAGTTCTTTTTTTTTTTTTTTTTTTTAATCCCTCTTTGCTATAGTCAGTTTGGGCTACTATATCAAAATGTCAGAGTGGGTAGCTTAAACACAACAGAAATTTATTACTCACAGTTGTGGAGACTGGACATCCAAAATCAACTTGCCAGCAGGTGTAGCCATGGTCTCTGATGAGACCACTCTTTTTGGTTCATAACAGCCATCTTCTTATGTGGTCAGAGAAGTAAAAGGGTCTCTGTGAGTCCTCTTTTATATAACATTAATCCTATTGATGGCAATTCTACTCCTAAAACTTAATGCACCTCTCAGAGACCTTCCTTTCTAATACCAGGTTCTCAAGGTTAGGATTTCATTGCAAAATATCCTAAGCAAGATATGACCTGAGCAGTATGAACTACATATCCAGGTGATTGCAGAAACCTGAGTGAGCCTAGGTGAGATCTGCTCAGATTTTGAGAATTGCTAATTGTTCATAGTTTTAAACCCTAATTCTTAAAATGTATGATTATTTAGAGATCACTTGCTGGTGCATGTAGAGAAACAGTAATATATCCTCATTTTACACATGAATAAAATGAATTTTACAGGATTGAGCAACTTGTTCAAGATAAGTTCTAATGTACATAATGTATATAGCATATATTATCATACTTAAATAAATAGCACTTGTCAGCTTTTTAAATTTTTAAGTTTTATTAACAGGGTCATCACTGGTGCTAGGTGCTAGCTGTTAGCTCTACAATTCCTAGTGGCCTGTTCTCTATTTTTTTCCCTTCCAACCTACCTCTCTCTCTCTTCCTCTCTCTTTCTTCCTTCCTTCCTTTCTATCTTCCATTTATCCTTGCTTTCTCTCTTTCTTTTCTCTCCCTTTTTCTCTTTTTCCTTCCTTCCTTCTTTCCTTCCTTCCTTTTTCTCTCCCTCCTTCCCTCCTCCCCTCTTTCTCCCTCCTTCTCTTTCTCTCTCTCCTCCCTCCCTCCCTCCCTTCCTTCCTCCCTTCCTTCCTTCCTTCCTTCCTTCCTTCCTTCCTTCCTTCCTTCCTTCCTTCCTTCCTTCCTTTCTTCCTCTCTCTCTTTCTGCTATAGCTATGGCTTATGATGGTGCTTGGAATCAATAGGAGTCTAGAAGATACTCTTTCATTTTTTGGATCTGGATGGTGGTGCACCTGGTTGAGGGCACACATTATCATACACAATAACTTGGGTTCAAACTCTCAGTCCTCCTCTGCAGGGGGAGAAGCTTCGCAAGCAGTGCTCCAACTGTCTGTTTTCCTTTCTCCCTATTTCTGCTTTCTGTCTCAGTTTCTCAGTGACCTAGTAAATAAATAAATGAATATTTAAAAAAAATTAAAAAGGGGGGCTGAGCATTGGTACACCTGTGGTTCAAGGCCCCAATCCCCTCCTGCAGAGGGAGTGGTGAAGCAGGTCAGCAGGACTCTGACTCATTTTCTCTGTGCGATTTCTCAGCCTCGTTGCGATTATTATTGCCATTGTTGACGTTGCTTTGTTGTTGGATAGGACAGAGAGAAATGGAGAGAGGAGGGGAAGACAGAGAGAGAGGGGGAGAGAAAGATAGACACCTGCAGACCCGCTTCACCGCCTGTGAAGCGACTCCCCTGCAGGTGGGGAGCCGGGGGCTCGAACTGGGATCCTTACACTGGTCCCTGCGCTTTGCGCCACGTGCACTTAACCCACTGCGCCACCTCCCGACCCCCACCAATTGTGTTTTTATGATCCCCTCCAAATAGGAAAATATAGAAGCCTTATCATTTTGTGCTATAATGATGCTATAGCTTGGACTGATAATTTTGTAAATTATTTCATGTCATTACATTCTTAGAATATCAATTTACAGCATCATAAGAAAGTAAATAGCTTCTGAGCCTCTTGAAGTTGGTAGGCTCATTGATTACCTGCTTGCATATCTGAATCATGTTCAAAACCTACAGAATTTTTTTTTCTGATTACACTACCTATTATAGGAGACTGAGACAAACACAGATGTGCAAGGAAAAATGATAAAAAGTAGGGATGGGGCAGTAGTGCACCAGGAAATTACACAGAGTTGCAAGCTTTGGGACTGGAGCAAGGACTGGCACAAGTATGCGGATTTGAGCCCCAACTCCCCACCTGAAGGGTGGTTATTTTGCAAGTGATGAAGCAGGTCAGTAGATGTCTATCCCTCTCTCTCCCTCTCTAGCTTCCTCTACCCTCTCAATTTCTCTCTGTCCTACCCAGCAACAGCAACAATGGGAAAAAAATGACCAAGAGCAGTGGATTCGTAGTGTAGGCAACAAGCCCCAGTGATAAGTTTGGAGGAAAAAAAGAAAAATCACCATTTTTCAGCCCATTTTGGATGGAGCTTGAAGAAATCACGTTAAGTGAAATAAGTCAGAAACAGAAGGATGAATATGGGATGATTTCAATCACAGGCAGAAGTTGAAAAACAAGATCAGAAGATAAAACACTGAGCAGAACTTGGAATGAAGTTGGTGTATTGCACTAAAGTAAGACTTGGGGTGGGTTGGGGGAGTTGGTATTCAGGTTCTGGAACATGATGGCAGAGGACTTAGTGGGGGTTGTATTGTTATGTGGAAAACTGGGAAATGTTATGCATGTAAAACTATTGTATTTACTGTTGATTGTAAAACATTAATTCCCAATAAAGAAAAAAAAAAGAAAAGTTTCTCCATGAGCCTGTTCTACAATTGAATAAAAAGACAGGTGGGCATATCTCTTGTCTCTTCTAGAGAAACACCTATGATTTTGAACAGTGACAAGGTCTTCTCCCATTCTCTCCTAATTCCTTGTCTTAATGAACATAATCTAATGCAGAAGACAAGTATATAATTTGTATCCCCGTCCTGTGCAGGGGAGAGTCAAACAGGAGTCCTGAGAGGAGGAATGGGAGCTGAGGGGTAGGGAGGACTGTGTCAAAGACACAACGATTTTATTTCTGAGTTTCTAATATTTATACAGAAGGCAAGCAGCTCTTATACAATACAAGGTTACACATGATTTCATGATTTACTGGCAGTTAGTTAAAGTTCAAGCGGTTACTGGAATTTGCTCTCTTCCCCTATGACTTGTGGATTATTCAGCAGCTAGCAAAGTCAAAGTCAGCTCAGAATGTTTTGCCAATGTATGCAACATACGTAAATGGGGAAGTTGTGGGTACAACCAAAGGCCATAGTGTTCTTTCCCATGTTTCCTCCTGACAGCCTTGTTGTTTTGTTGTTTTCTTTTTATTATTATTTTTTTTAATTCATTTTTTATTTAAGAAAGGATAAATTAACAAATCCATAGGGTAGGAGGGGTACAATTCCACACAATTCCCACCACCCAATCTCCATATCCCATCCCCTCCCCTGATAGCTTTCCCATTCTCTATCCCTCTGGGAGCATGGACCCAGGGTCATTGTGGGTTGCAGAAGGTGGAAGGTCTGGCTTCTGTAATTGCTTCCCTGCTGAACATGGACATTGACTGGTCGGTCCATACTCCCAGTCTGCCTCTCTCTTTCCCTAGTAGGGTGTGTCTCTGGGGAAGCGGAGCTCCAGGGCACATTGGTGGGGTCTTCAGTCCCGGGAAGCCTGGCTGGCATCCTGATGGCATCTGGAACCTGGTGATTGAAAAGAGAGTTAACACTCAAAGCCAAACAAATTGTTGAACAGTCATGGACCTAAAGACTGGAATAGTGCAGGTGAAGTGTTAGGGGTATTGCCTGCATGCTCTTGTGTACTTCTGCTTTCAGGTATATATTTTTCCCCTAGTTTATGGGCATGGGTGAACCTATGCTCTATCTCAGGGGACCTGGACTATATCTAGGTTTGGGGACTTTATTGGGGAGTGGAACACCTGGAATGGAATTAGAGAATACTATGAAAGGAAAAGTCTCACCCAAGTGATGAAGCTGAAGGGTTGTCATTCCATACCTGAAGTCTCTGGTCACAGTCTGAAGTGCAGCATGCTGGGTTGGCACTCATTGTATTGATTAGGTTGCGACACTAGTCTAATGTTCAAGTCCTTGATCCACTTGCATTTACTTTTGTATTTGGTAAAATATAGTGGTCCAGTTTCATTCATCTGCATGTAATATGCTGCTATACAAGAATGTTGAGCCACTTATAACTCTGAAGGAAGAAGGGACCATATTATGGGTATTTCTTGACTGCTGAACACAAGGAAAACTTGGATAAGAATTTAATATTAGTGACAGTTAAAAATTAGTTCAAAATTCAGATCTGTAAGAAATATCCTCTAAGACTTACACTTATCTTTCTTAGTTAATGAGGTTATTGTCAATTTATCTTCAAATGGAGACTTCAAAGGGATGGTGAAGCTAGTAAATTTGGGAGTCGGGTGGTAGCACAGCGGGTTAAGCGCATGTGGCACAAAGCGCAAGGACTGGCGTAAGGATCCTGTTCAAGCCCGGGCTCCCCACCTGCTTCACAAGCAGTGCAGCAGGTCTGCAGGTGTCTATCTTTCTCTCCCCCTCTTTGTCTTCCCCTCCTCGCTAGATTTCTCTCTGTTCTATCCAATAACAACAACATCAATAATAACTACAACAATAAAACAATAAGGGCAACAAAGGGAATAAAAAAATAAATATTTAAAAAATATTCAGACTTGGGACTGGGTGGTGGTGGTGCATCTGGTTGAGTGCACATACTACAATGCACAAGGACCCATGTTTGAGCCCCCAGTCCCCACCTGGAGGGGGAAAGCTTTGCCATAGGTGAAGCAGGTCTGAAGGTGTCCCTGTCTCTCTCCCTATCACTGCATTGCCTCTCAATTTCTGGCTGTTTCTATCCAATAAATAAATAACAATGATAATTTTTTAAAATTCAGACTTTATATGTAGTCAAGAAATATTAACTAAATAAAAATCTATCTTTCAGGATTTCTACATCATCCAAGAATATCCATGTGAAATGTTTGATTTAAGATGATTTAGAAATCCTGTAAACTGTCATTATACTGTGAACTATTTTTAAAGTATGATGTACTGAGATTCTGTAAAATATTCAATACATTAACAGTGACAGCTTGACACTGGAATGAAACACTCTCAAGATATTTAAACATTAACTGACACAATTGTCTTTGGACACAAATGCTATTTTTATTTTTGTTTCCATAATTTAGGTTATAAAAATACTCATTACCTGAGCTAAGATAATACAGAGTACCCATACACAGTAGAAGAGGCCCACCGTTAACATTGTACTGGGGACTAAGAATAACGTGAGGGTGGGTCCTTCTGAGTTATTCCAACATATTAAACATCTATATATTTCATATTGGTTAATATTACAGCTGTCTTTCTTGATTCCAGCACACAGAATAGCCTGTCTTTAAACAAGCTCTGTTTCATGTAACTTCCCATCACCATTTCGATTCCTTGCTTACTCATGTTGTGTCTGCAGCTCTGGAATCCTAGCCCTTGAGTCATGTAATCTCGGAAATCTTTTGTTTCTGTCTTATGTATTAGCAGCAACCAGACAGCCCCCTTAAGACATCCCTGGAAACATCCCCAAAATACCTCGTTTTTTTACTTTGTATTTAGTTTTAAGAAATTCCAATTAAGTTAGCCTTGGGTTCTTGACTTTGGCCACTCAACTAAATGCAGCTTCAGAGAACTCTAGTCTGGCAGAATCAGTACTCTGGCAACAGTAAATGCATCCCCTGAATGTCACACAATCAATCTGTGGTATCAGGGTTCCATTCACAATTTGAATATTTATTTCAAGGGACACTTGTGTAAATAATGCTTACTATTTTGTCTTTTTCTTATTTAGTTTATTAATAAGAGACTGAGTAACAAGTAGCAAGCCAAGAGGTGGCACAGTACGTAGACATGGGACTTAGAAACATGAGGCCCTGAGTTTGATCCTGGAGTATCATATATGCCAGAGTGATGCTCTGGCTCTCCTTCTCTCCCCTTCTTTCTTGTGAAATAAATAGAATAAATATTTAAATAAACACTGAGTAACAAAGGATCTGTATGTTCAAGATAAAGTGATAATGGTTTCTATTAAGGCACTTAAAAAGTAATTAACTCTTTCATGACCTTTCATGTGGATTTTTTGCATCTTCTGAAACTCAAAATGAGAGGTAAATGCACTTTATTATTTAATGCAAAATAATTATCTATAATCTGTATAGAACTGGAATAAGTTCTACAGTAAAAATTGCATTTAGTTTTACTTCTCAAGGAGAATACACATTCTTTTCCTGTAAGTCTGAACTTTCACATATTCAAGTGTCAAACTGAACTACCCAAATCTTCAAAAAACAAAAGATAATAATAATCTTGGGCTTAGAGGATGTTTTGAAGATGAAAAAATGCTTGTAAGGCATTCTGGTTTACATGCCTTAAGACAAAATGTTCACTATTGCAATTTTCTATGTGATATATGTCAAATAATGAGGAAACAAGGAAAAAGCAAGGTGAAATATTAAGAAAAATAGAAAGATAACATTATGAGAAGTAATAATTGTTACAGTCTATTGTTTGCATATTCTAGAAATTTTGAATCAGGGACAACAGCCCTGTATGGTAGATCCTGTTCCATTTTGCAGATACCAAAATTGGAATTCAGAAGGTTAAATATTTTGTCTTATACCACCCAGGTAGCTAGATTCCCTGTAGTAGATCTCTGTCTAATTCCATATTATCTGATTCTAAAGTCTTTCATTTTAATGTGTCATCTGGCCCAGAGGTGCTAGTGACTATGCCAGCTGTAGCTAGGATAAATATTTTATTTTTACTTATTTTTAAATATTTTACTTGTTTTTATTTAGGGAGAGGGGGAGGTGACAGGAAGATGGAGGGAGAGGGAGTCCATGAGGGAGAGGGAGAGACTAAGACCAGAACACAGCTCAACTCTGGCTTCTTTATTTACTAGATAGAGACAGAGAGAAATAGAAAGGGGTGGGAGAAATAGGGAGAAAGAAAGACCAACACTTGCAGTCCTGCTTCATTACTTGTGAAGCTTTCCCACTGCAGGTGGGGACCAGGGGCTTAAACCTAGATCCTTGTGCTTTGTAACATGTGTGCTCAACCAGGTGTGCCACTACCTGGCCCCTCAAATTTGGGTTATAGCAGTGCTGAGAACTGAACCTGGGACCTGGGAAACTTAGGCATGGACGTCTTTTTTTTTTTTTAATTTTTTATTTAAGAAAGGATTAATGAACAAAAACATAAGGTAGGAGGGGTACAACTCCACACAATTCCCACCACCCAATCCCCATAACCCACCCCCTCCCATGATAGCTTTCCCATTCTCTAGCCCTCTGGGAGCATGGACCCAGGGTCGTTGAGGGTTTCAGAAGGTAGAAGGTCTGGCTTCTGTAATTGCTTCCCCGCTGAACATGGGCGTTGACTGGTCGGTCCATACTCCCAGTCTGCCTCTCTCTTTCCCTAGTAAGGTGTGTCTCTGGGGAAGCTGAGCTCCAGGACACATTGGTGGGGTCTTCAATCCAGGGAAGCCTAGCCAGCATCCTGGTGGCATCTGGAACCTGGTGATTGAAAAGAGAGTTAACATATGAAGCCAAACAATTTGTTGAGCAATCATGGATCCCAAGCTTGGAATAGTGGAGAGGAAGTGTTAGGGAGGTACTCACTGCAAACTCTAGTGTACTTCTGCTTTCAGGTATATATTTTGCAGTAGTTTATGGATACGTGTGCACATAAGCTCTCTCTCACAGAAACTGGTGTATATCTAGGTTATGGGACTTTGTGAGAAAGTGAACTACCTGAGATGAAATTAGAGTGTACTATAAAAGGAAAGGTCTCACCCGAGTAATGAAGCTGAAGGGTTGTCATTCCACACGTGAAGTCTCTGGATACAGTCTGAGGTGAAGCATGTTGAGGTGGCAATCGTTGCTTTGGTTAGGTTGTGATCGGCGGATGCAATATTATTTGGTTTGGATTGGGAGATGCATACGGGAAAGTGGGCCCTATCCAAGGGTTCCAGGACTGGGGGAAGTAGGGGTTCTATAGTGAAGATGTGAGGTTCCTGCTGTCTTAGGGTTCAAAAAGACAATCGATAGTTAATATTATCATCACATTGTTTGTTAATTGGGTTAACTTTGAAAAGTCCCTTTGTTATGGTGTGCTGTACAGTATCCAGTATCTTGTATATAGCTGTGCTATTGGATGCTTCTAATCTACTTGAAACCCAGTGGTGAGGGGTAGACATGCAGCTTCCTGGGCCAGTGGGGGGTGGGAGTGGGTGGGAGGGATGGGTAACAGTCCTTTGGTGGTGGGAATGGTGTTTATGTACACTCCTAGCAAAATGTAGACATATAAATCAGTAGTTAATTAATATGAGAGGGGGAAATCAATTGTATGTCTCAAAGTTTCTCAAAAGACAAACTGAATCTTTTTAATATATAGGCTATGTATTTGGCATGGACATCTTTTATACCATAGCACTCACCATTTTCTAAAGCAGTAAATAATTTTCCTGTTTTTATTCTTTCCTACCTCACTAAAAAATGAACACCATATATATTATATATAAAATTATATTATGTAATTTTATTAGTGATTTAATAATGAGAGAAAAGATTGTGGTATAATTCCCACCACCAGGGTTCCATATCCCATCCCCTCCATTGGAAGCTTCTCTAGCCTTTATCCCTCTGGGAGTGTGGACCAAAGATCTTTATGGGGTGTGTGAAGTATATCAGATGCCAGTTCCCCATCATCTATAGAATCAAGTCCAAAATCCTCAGCATAGTCCAAGTGACCTTTTGCTAACTCTCTGATATCATTTTGTTTTCTCATGCTGTGACTATATGTTAAAAATATTATACTACATATATTGTGATAAATGTGCTGAGTGTTTTGTGCCCTCTGCATTCCTGGTCTTTCCACACATATTCTTCTGCCTGCAGGAATGTTCTTCCTTTCCGTTTATATTAGTTAACTTTCCAGTAAGCACTCTCATTTTAGGTACTTGTTTCTTCCCTAATACTTGGATCACTTTAAATATTTGCTACATCTTTCATTAAGTTTACACACACACACACACACACACACACACACACACACACACACACACACACACACACACACACACACACATTGATCCTTCATCCTTCATTCCTTAAGTGACTTTCCCTGTAGTAAGATCTCTGTGACTGGTCTAAGAGTTTTTCTTCTCTGGAACCTGTTCCCAGTATACAGGAATAATCTCTTAGACACTTCCTTTTATAAGCTTAATTAGCAGTGGCTCGCCCAGTTAAGTGTACATAGTACCAAGTGCAAGGACCAGAGCAAGGATCCAGGTGCGAGTTCCAGGCTTCTAACTTGCAGGGGTGGAAACAAGTCTGCAGGTCTCTCTCTCTCTCTCTCTCTCTACCTCCCCCTCCTCTCTCAGCTGCTCTCTGTCCTATCCAATAAAATGGAAGAAGTGGCCAACAGGAGCAGTGCCAGCATTGAGCCCCTGTGATAAATTATTTAATTAAACAAACTTAATTAGCCACTCGATGATTCTCACTGATCCAGAGATGAACATCTAACTTGGGAAGGCCATTGTTTCCTCCTCCCTAGAACTTAGAATTTTGGACAGAGAGGTGTTCAGACTAAACAGAGTTGTAACTATTTTATTTCAAGCACACTTCTTTAAAGCAAGGATTAGGAAACTGTGGCGTATATACACGAAGGAATACTGCTCAGCTGTTAAAGATAATGAAGTTGGGGCCAAGTGGTGGTGTACCTGGTTGAGCACACATGTTACAGTGCTCAAGGCCCCAGGTTCGAGCCCCTGGTCCCCACCTGCAGGGGGAATCTTCAGGAGTGGTAAAGCAGTGCCACAGGCATCTCTGTCTCTCTCTCCCTTCACTCTCAATTTCAACTTCTGGTAGTCTCTATTAAATAATAAAGATAATTTAAAAAATGATGACATTGTCTCTTTTGACTCATCTTGGATGGGCCTAGCCAACAGCATATTAAGTCAAATAAGCTGGAAAGAGAAGGACAAATACCAATGGATCTCATTTATAATGGGGCCTAATGAATAGGGACAGGGAGGGAGAAGACAAAATGAAACATGAACTAGGCATGGCATATCCTATTAAAGCAAGGAACTCTGAGGAAAGAGTGGGAGGGATGGATAAAAGAGAACTTTGGGGACCTGGTGCACAATGAAATTATCCTCATGTGGCAATGGACTGTATTATAAAGTATTAACCACCTCAATAAAAAAACAATAAAATAAAACAAGCATTTTGCTACTCCTGTCTCTTGCTCTCTAACTTACTTTGTTTCTTATACTTCCCAAATTTTGTTGTTTCTTCCTTCTTTACATTTCTAATTTCTTTTACTCTCCTTTCAAAATGGTCTTCTTTTTACTTAAGCCAGAGCTGTTTTCTGATTCTGCTGAATTCTGAGCTCCAGAAATGCAATTAAAAATTTCCTCTTATAACCTATGTATTATAAATCTGTTAGATATGCTGATATTTGGAGTCATGAAAGGAAAATGAGCTCATCTTTATCTTTATTTTTTGTTATTTTGTGGAGTCTTAAATGAAAGGCCCTTTACTGATTATTATTCCACTGAGTCAAGTCAACATAAGCCTAGACTTGCTTACAGAGAGCCTGAGAACTTTACTTGTCTTGCTTTTTACTGTGCTTAGGCTAAGTCATATCTTTGGAATGCCACGAGAAGACATTCTATCTTTTGTTAAGGGATTTGACTGACCACAAGTATATTATTATCCTTATGTCTGTTGAAAAATTCCAGGGAATGTTTGAAAGAATCACATGGGATTTTGGCTTGAAGCAAATGAAACCAGTTTGGAATGAAAAAGCAAAGATAATTGTCTAAGCATTGGAAGAACAACTATTCAGAGTATCAATTTTACTGAGAAATGCTCCTTCATTGAATGTTATATAAACTGTATGTACAGAGGTATACTTGTAGACTATGAATAAGAATTTTGCTGTCATAAAATATAACATTAGATACATTGTTTTCTAGCTCTTTCAAGTCCCACTGTTTTGTGTATTATGCACTAATTTGTTGCTACCACTGTTGTACATACTTCTTGCTCTGTTTTGTTCTCTGTCAAAAATAGTACCATTAATTTTTTGTTTCCTTTTATTTCCTCTGCACTCACCAACTATTTCCTAACCTTGAAGGGATTTAAGACCTACACTTCCTCCTCTACATTACAGACAACTGGAGATTGCAAAAGTAACACTGCATAACCACAAATCAAATTAACGACAAAGCTGGGATGTTTAAAAAACATTTTATTGCAAGGGGGTTAATGGTTTACAGTATAGTCATTGACATGTGGGTGTTATTCCTCACCTCCTTGTGATAGGTATCAGCAAGACTTTCTCACCCCTAATTTAGGTCCATGCATCAGGACCCCAAAGCCCTGCCAGCCCATCCCTTCCCTCTCCCAGAGTCCTTCACTTTGGTGTAACACATCAAACTCAGTCCAAGATTCACTTTGTGATTTCCCTTTCTGTCCTTAATATATATATATATATATATATATATATATATATATATATATATACAAAGCCACAGAACCTATAAATATGCCAAGATAGTTTACTTTTAAGTTTTTAAGATTATGAACACATATCACTTTTGTTACATTGAACTGAAGAATCATTGTGAAATGGAAACAGAATTAAAGGTAGAAGGGGAAAAGGTAGCACTTATGAGCATAGATACAGACATCAGACTGTCCAGGTTTAATTCCCAGGTGTGCCACTTATTGGCTGGGAACCCTTGATAATTAACTTAGTTTGCTTATACACCACTTTTTCCATTTGCAAAATGAAAATAATAGAATTACTTTCTGTAAACAGTTGTTGTGAGGATGAAATCAGTTAGTATGGCTAAATTCTTAAAGCAGTGTCTTGGACATGTAATAGAACTATGTGACTATATAAGGAGAAAGAAGAAGGAACACCATAAAGAAACTCAGTCTATTGTATTTTCTCTAATTTCACATCTACTTAGTATTATTAATAACTCCAAATTTGACTTTTTTTTGAGGGAGGGAGAAGAAAACAGATTTAGTATGAACAACAATTAAGTTTTTTTTTTTGCCTCCAGTGATATCTCTGGGGCTCGTTGCCTGCACTATGAATCCACTGCTCCTGGAGGCTATTTTTTCTCTTTTGCTGTCCTTGTTGTTTATCATCATTGTGGTTATTATTACTATTATTGCTGTCATTATTGCTGGATAGGAGAGAGAAATCGAGGGAGGAGGGGTTAGACAGTGATGGAGAGAGAAAGACACTTGCAGACCTGCTTTACCTCTTCTGACGTGACTCTCCTACAGGTGGGGAGCTGGTGCCTCCAACCTGGATCCTTACACTGGTCCTTGTGCTTTGTGCCTTGTGCGCTTAACCTGCTGCGCCCCCCAATTTTTGAAGGTAATTGTATTTTATTAGATGTTTAAAAAATAGCACTTGCATCCCAGTCATTATGCCTTGATCAATATCTTTTATCCTCCCATTGTCACTTTGAAAGAATTTGGGTGTTGTTTTCACCCAGTTTTTTCATATCCTAACTAATTTTATAAAACAGGCAATTCTTACCCCTTACACAAAGCCTTTGATGAAATCCCTGGCCCATTTAGAATTATTTTTACTCTCTTGTATAGATTATTTATTTGTCATATTTAATCTTATTTTACATGGAATTGTCTAATTATTGAATTTTTGTACTCTAGTGTATGATATAATTATACATAAAATATCTTGCTAAGTGTTACAGGCTTTAATTTTATATTTGTATACTGATAATTACTTTTAAATAAACATTTATTTCCCCCTTGACTGACTTTCCCTGTTAATCTTATAATATCTTCTTCCATTTACAACTGTCCTTTACAAATAAAACTCTGTGTTCTATCATATTGTGGAAGTTTCTATTGCCACGTTGCCTATACTCTATAACCTTCTTTAAGTTGCTATAGTCCCTCTACTCAGAACTACTTTAACTGGGATATGCAGTGACTTTTTAGTTGTGAAAGCAATATATCTATTTCAAGTCTTTATTTACTTCTACATCATGTCATTATTGATATGAGAGCATACTTTTGAGTATCCAGAATTTTGGGGATACATTTCTTTTTAATTTTTTTTTTTTTTGCCTCCAAGGTTACTGCTGGGTCTGGGTTCCTGCACCATGAATCCACTGCTCCTGGAGGCCACTTTTTCCCTTTTGTTACCCTGGTTGTTTCACCATTGTTGTGGTTATTACTATTGTTACTGATGTCGTTGTTGTTGGATAGGACAGAGAGAAATGGAGAGAGGAGGGGAAGACAGAGAGGGGGAGAGAAAGATAGATACCTGAAGACCTGCTTCACCACCTGTGAAGCGACTCCCCTGCAGGTGGGGAGCTGGGGGCTCGAACCAGGATCCTTCTGCCCGTCCTTGAGCTTTGCACCACTTGCGCTTAATCCACTGTGCTACTGCCCGACCCCCTCTTTTTAAATTTTTAAATCATCTTTATTTGTTGGCTAGAGATGGTCAGAAATCAAGGGGCAAAGGGAAGATGGAGGGGGAGAGATAGACACCTGCTAAACTGTTTCACCACTTGTGAAGCTTTCCCCCTGCATGTGGGGATGGGTGGGGGAACATGGTTCCCTGCACATTGTAACTAACATGTGTACTCAATCAGGTGTTGGATGTGAGGGCAATCTGGCTGTGATATCTGTCACCCCATTGATCTCCAGGGTTGATTCAGCTGATCTGGCTGGCTAGACAGAATTTTTGTTGTTTGATACAATGAAAAAGCAATACAAAATAACCATAGAAAGCTGAAGCCACTATTAGTAAATTTTTATAAATGTAATTCTTAGAAAACTATATTAAACTCCCTCCAATACCTTACCTTTCCCTTCCTTCCTTCCTTCCTTCCTTCCTTCCTTCCTTCCTTCCTTCCTTCCTTCCTTTTTCTTCCCTTCCATCCTACCTCTCTTCCTTTTTTTCTTCTTTCCTTCCCTCCTTTATCTTTTGATAGAGCACTACTCATTTCTGGCTTATGGTGGTGGTAGAGGTTGAACCAGAGGTGGTGGCTCAGGAATGAAAATCTGTAGCTTAAGCTATTATGCTATCACTTTGACTTTAGAATTTTTTTCTTATTTATTTATTTATTTATTTATTTATTTATTTATTTATTTATTTATTTTTGTTGCCCTTCTTGTTTTATTGTTGTAATTATTATTGATGTTGGATAGGACAGAGAGAAATGGAGAGAGGAGGGGAAGATGGGGGGAGAAAAAGATAGACACCTGTAGACCTGCTTCACAGCTTGTGACATGACTCCTCTGCAGGTGGAGAGCCGGGGGCTTGAACCCGGATGGTTCAAGGCTGGTCCTTGCGCTTTGCACCACCTGCGCTTAACCCGCTCCACTACTACCCAACTTCCAGATTTTTTTTTTCTTCATGTCTTCTTCAGCTCTGGGCTTTTTTTAAACAGAGACAAAAAACAGAGAGAGGAAGACAGGGACACAAAGAAAGAAACTGCATTAAAGCTTCCTTCTTCAAAATGAACTACCTTTTTAATTAGAATAGACAAGGATATTTCATTCTTCTGCATGTTTCAACCCAATATTCCCAACACCATTTATTGAAGAGATTCTCCTTTGTCCATTTAATTGTTTGAGCTCTCTTGTCAAAAACTATATAACCATAGGTGTGAGGGCTTATTTCTTGGCTATCAATTTTATTCCACTGGTCAATATGTCTATTTTTGTTTCAGTACTAGGCAGTTTTGATTACAATGGTTCTGTAATATAGTTTGACATCTAAGAATATGATGCCTTCTTTTTTCTCAAGATTTTTTAAATTGGTAATTCTAGGTATTTTCTGGTTCCAGATACACTTTTGTAGCTTTTGATAT
The DNA here is from genome assembly GCF_950295315.1 of Erinaceus europaeus. Lineage (NCBI taxonomy): Eukaryota > Metazoa > Chordata > Mammalia > Eulipotyphla > Erinaceidae > Erinaceus > Erinaceus europaeus. The sequence continues at coordinate 135,244,357 of NC_080162.1, read as the reverse complement.
ATTCTCTTCAAAAAAATTGGGCAGAACCTTTATGAGTATTGCATTAAATGTATATATGACTCTAGGTAGAGTATTCATTAGTCAGCTCAGGTTAGACACAATATCTGGCATAGTTAAAAAGTGAAACTCAAAGACCTTGTGCTATGATAGGTCCAGTCTGTCTTAGCAAAGATTTAAAGAGTAACTATCATGGATGACTCATAGTATTAGAAACTGATAGTGGGGCTGGGTGGTGACTTAGCCAGTAGAGCATACATATTATTATGCAGGATGAGACAGGTGCGAGTCCCTGGTCTCTACCTGCAGGGGAGAAAATTAACAAGTGGTAAAACATTGTTTCAGCTGTCATTCTTCTCTATCTTTTCTATCTTCATCTCACTTCCTCTAAAAGGAAGGAAGGAAGGGAGAGAGGGAGGAAGGAAAAAGGAATACATAAACGCTGAGAGAAAGAAAGAAAAGGAGAAGAAATAACCACTGGGAGTAGTGGTGATTAATTAATTAATTAATTAATTAATTAATTAAAAAATCAGAAGCTCCAAAGATCAGCCATAGTCCTTTTTTCTGAATGTTTTAAGCATCAATAGAAAAGATGTGAATTCTACCAGCTGACTGTTTATTCTCTTCTAAGGTACTGGTATAGAGAGTCTGGGTATGGGATATGGGTAAGAACTAAGTTTAATTTCATAGATATTGGGGTTGGCATGTTCTCTGAGATATTCATGATAGGATAGCACTAATTGATAAGTAGACAAAATAAGACAAAATGAAACAACAAAGACATACCCTTGGAGAATTCTAAGGTCTATCACTTCTGGCTTTTAAGAAAACGAATTTGGTCACTACAACTTAAAACCCAAAGAACCAGAAGTCTGATAGACACTCAGATGGGGTAGAAAGAACAAGGCAGAGGAAAAATGAGAAGACACAAAATCATAGCAGAAAACAGACTGGCCAACTTATGACTCATTTCTGATGGCTGTGGGCCATAAAAACTGTGAGCTAAAGGCCTGACTTTGGAGGACACCAGCCAAATTTCATAGTGTAATGAAAGTAGGACAGAGATTTCAGTAAGTCACATAAGTCGTTATTTCAACAAGTTCCTTTTTTTTTTTTTTTTTTACTGGAGAGCCCTACCCCACTAAAGAAATACAGAAACAGGCTATGGGTATGGATCCACCTGCCAGCACCGATGTCCAGTGGAAAAGCTATAACAGAAGCCAGAACTCTCACTATCTGTACCCCAAAGAGAATTTTGATCCATAATCCCAGTGGAGGAGAAGTAATAGGTGGAAGATGACCAGAAGACACTGAATTCCAACTCCATCAGGACCCACAGAAGAGGAAATAGGTACATTTGGATGTAGTAATAGGTTTATGTGTGATGTGGAAAGAAAGAGAATATGGGACCTTAACAAATGGGCAATTATATACAAATTTTGACAAATAGTTATAAAAGTAATAGTTAACCCATATTTGCAGACGTAGGGAAACTGCTGTAGTTTACAATGGAGGGATTTAGGGATTCATAACTCTGGTGGTAGGAACAGTGTGGCATTATACCCGTTTTTTATAATTTTGTAAATCAATATTAAATCACTAATAATAAAGAAGTACTTATCTTAGGTGCGATACCTAAGATAAGTAGGAACATTGGCATATCCATATGTTTATTTTTTTCTTTATTGAGGGTATTAATGGTTTACAGTAAACAGTAAAGTACTGTAGTTTGTATATGTGCAACATTTCTCAGTTTTCCATATAACAGCTCAACCCCCTCTAGGTCCTACTCTGCCATCATGCTCCAGGACCTTAATCCTCACCCCACTTCCCCCACCCCAGAGTCTTTTACTTTGTTGCAATACACCAAACCCAGTACAAGTTCTGCTTTGTGTTTTCTTAGTTTTTTAATTTATTATTATTATCGACTTTATAATAATTGACAAGATTGTGGGATAAAAGAGTACAATTCATACAATTCACACCACCAGAATGCCAAATCCCACCTCCTCCATTGGAAGTTTTCCAATTTTTTATTCCTTTGGGATAAAGGAATATTGGATGAGCTAATAATCTCTATGTGGATGTTCTGGCTTCTGTAGTTGCTTCTCTGCTGGACATGGGCATTGATAGGTTGATCAGTACAACAACCTGTCTCTATCTTTCCCTAGTGGGGTAGGACTTTGGGGAGGTGACGCTCCAGGATGCATTATGAAGTCATCTGCCCAGGGAAGGCAGATTGGTGTCATGGTAGTATTTTTCAACTTCTGTTGAAATATGGGATGAGTGAGATCATCCCATATTCATCCTTATCTTTCTGACTTATATCACTTAACATGATTCCTTCAAGCTCCATCCAAATGTGGTAAAGAAAGTGAATCTACCATTTTAAATAGCTGAGTAGTATTCCATTGTGTATATAAACCTTAAAAGATCAACAAAGCTAAATGTTGGCATGTTTATGGTGATTTGATTGTTATAGGAGACCCTTCAGAACTTCTTGCAGGGTAGGCTTGGTGATTCCTTCAACTATTACTTGTCTGGGAAGGTTTTTATGCCTCTATCTAGTCTAAATGACACTCTACCAGGATACAAGTCTTGGTTGAAAGCCTTTCTCAGTGAGCACTTGATATATATTTTGCTATTCTCTTCTGGTCTGTAGAGTTTGTGCTGAGAAATATGCTGATAATCTTATTTATTTTCCTCTGTAGTGACTCTTTGTTTTCATCTTGCAGCTTTCAGGACCCTTTCTTTATCCTTATTCCTTTTCATTCTAAATATGATGTATCTTGTCTTTAAGTCTGGGTTAATTCTGTTTGGGACTCTCTGGTCTTCTTGAACCTTTATGTCCTTTATGTTGTTTAGAGTAGTGAAGTTCTCAGCTATTATGTACTATAGAATTCTTTCTTCCCTTTCCTCTCTTTCCTCCTCTGGTAAGCCAATAATGCATATTGGCTTACCAATATATTACCATATATTACTTCTTTGGAAGGCGCCCCATATGTCTCTGTTGTTGTTTTTAGTATCTCTTAAACTCTTTTTTTAGTTTGGTTACTTTTTTAGTGTTTTCTAATTCATCTTTGGTCTGATGAATTCACTTCCTTCAATCTAATGTGATTTCCTCAAAGCAGTCATTGTTCAGTGATTGTTAACTTATAAGTAGTTTTTTATTAGTCCTACATAACATTGGTTTACAAGATTATAAAATGTCACAGTTTCTCAGATTTTTTGAAAACTATGATGGCTATCATAGGGAGGGAGCCATAAGGCTTTGGAGATTGATACTATGACTTACACACAAACTCACATGACACAATTGATATTTTTCCTCTTAAAACCAACACTACTGGTGACATTAATCTTTTGAGTGGTTTGACTGAAATTATAGGCATCTTAGCCAACTGAAGGACAACTCTGTCTTAATAAAGTGGAGGGTTAAGGCATCATCTACTAAATGAGCCTAGAAAAAGCACATCTTCCCTCTGGCTAAATTGTAAGATTGCAAGTCTGTCTCTGATATTTAACTATATTCTATTCTAGGTTAGAAGCCAAGTCTTACTCATTTTATTTTCCAATCCCCAAACTTCACCCACTGTTCTTTTAAAAGAGATCAGGCATGTTTCAGGTGATATGGCTGTAAACCCCATTACAATTTCACTCGGGTCCTGATATTTTTGAGATTCTGTATGTGTTTGGGTAGTTATTAATTGATTACTATCCAGGTAAAGAAGATTTAGACTCTATCTAGTGTAGTACCATTGAAATCCACAGTTGAATAATTGTGCCTCTTTCACAGAGTAGTTGTCTGTAAAATGATTTAAGAATATCATCCGCATATTGTAAAGTTATCTCCCTTTTATTTCCTTTGTCATATTACATTGTGAAGCAGCTATGATATCCCCAGTGAGAGTATTCCATCTAGGTAACTTGTAACACTGAAAGAGGAAGACAGTTTGTAACTATTGCTTCTGTCTTATATTTTTAGTTGAGTTTGCCATGTTAGGAAAAAATTTCATATTAACTTTCTGATACACCATATGTGAGACATGGGAAACTATCTGTGGGCAAAGGAGAATAATGAAATAAAGAGGATTAGGAACTATCTTTGTGAGGAAATGTGGTTTAGTATTAAGAAGCCAATCTTTCACTCCCAAAGATTGTCTAAGATGATACTTAGGAAAGAATTCCATATGGTTAAATTTAGGACTCTGAGAGAATTCTACCCAATGATCTAATTTGCAGCATTTCATTTGATTATGATTTGGATATATTTTTCTTCAAGTCTTTCACTTGAAATTACCTAGCCTAGTACTCTTAATACAATGGCAAGAGAATTGTTGGCCGAAGTGACTGCCTTTCTTATACAAATAGTCTTTTTGAATTATGTTTCTCCCATTTAAAAGTGGCTCTATGCAGCCAAGATGTTTTTAGTCTGGATTGTGCAAGAACTGCTTTCTTATTTCTGCCACTGAACCTGGTCTTTTCTCTTCTTTTTTGAAACCTCAGTCTTTCCTCTTTGCTGATGTCATTTGAAGAAGATGGTTAAGCTTGTCGCTAATTATGCATCAGTCTTTTTGTTTTTCGTTTAAGGTTTTGTTCTTTCAAAAGAGATTGGCACCGCCGGTATTGCTCAAACTTTTAATAGTCAACAGACATTTATGGAACACTGACTATGAATCAGGGACTGAAGGTCCATATGTCTAAGGAGGCATGTCCTTCTAGATATTTTGATCTGTTAATATTTCCTGATTATTGTGGTAAGTCTTGTAAGGGTAAACACAGAGAACTTCTTTTTCTTTCTTTTTTTTTTTTTTTTTAATTTTTTATTTAAGAGAGGATTAGTGAACAAAGGCATAAGGTAGGAGGGGTACAACTCCACACAATTCCCACCACCCAATCCCCATAACCCACCCTCTCCCATGATAGCCTTCCCATTCTCTAGCCCTCTGGGAGCATGGACCCAGGGTCGTTGAGGGTTGCAGAAGGTAGAAGGTCTGGCTTCTGTAATTGCTTCCCCGCTGAACATGGGCGTTGACTGGTCGGTCCATACTCCCAGTCTGCCTCTCTCTTTCCCTAGTAAGGTGTGTCTCTGGGGAATCTGAGCTCCAGGACACATTGGTGGGGTCTTCAATCCAGGGAAGCCTAGTCAGCATCCTGGTGGCATCTGGAACCTGTTGATTGAAAAGAGAGTTAACATACAAAGCCAAACAATTTGTTGAGCAATCATGGATCCCAAGTTTGGAATAGTGGAGAGGAAGTGTTAGGGAGGTACTCACTGCAAACTCTAGTGTAATCCTGCTTTCAGGTATATATTTTGCAGTAGTTTATGGATACGTGTGAACATAAGCTCTCTCTCACAGAAACTGTTGTATGTCTAGGTTATGGGACTTTTCTTTCTTTTTTTTTTTTTAAAGATTTTATTTATTTATTGATGAGAAAGATAGGAGGAGAGAGAGAAAGAACAGACATCACTCTGGTACATGTGCTGCCAGGGTTTGAACTCAGGACCTCACGTTTGAGAGTCAAGCGCTTTATCCACTATGCCACCCCCTGAACCACAGAGAACTTCTTTTTCAAAAAATATGTAAATTATTTATATATGTGTGTTATTTATTTATTTATTGCCAGGACTCAGTGACTGCACAAGAAATCTACCACTCCCAAGTGCCATATTTATATATCTGTTTATTTATTTTATCCTTTTTATTTACAGAGAGAAGTGGAGAGGGAAATATGAGAGATGTGTGTGTGTGAGAGAGAGAGAGAGGGAAAGAGAGAGACACCAACAGAGGGATACCCCATAGCACTAGTGAAGCCTCCCCTCTCCATGTGGAGAATAGGGGCTTGAACCCAGGTCCACAGGCATGGTGATATGTGCACTCTGTGGAGTGTGTCACTGCCTGACCCCCGAGAACTTCTAAAACACTGAGGGTTGTCTATTCTACATTGAATGATCACTTCCTGTTTATATGGATGACCTAGTCCTTAGAAGAACAATGGGGATTGTTCACGGAAGGAGGAGAGATTAAACAGACAATATAGACAGGTACCTCTAAGGAAGCAGGGATTTGCAAAACCATAGGAAATAATTATATGGCTTATAAGGAAAGTGCAAAGAAGTGAGCAATAAGAGAGCAGACTGGTGAAAATAAAGTTGATTAAAGTATAGGAATTTTATCATCTTTCATGCCTAATGGTCTATAATCATCTTATTTTCTGCTTGAAATATGAAATGATAATGGAAAATGATATTACAACAAGAAGGGTACTGAAAGGGACCTTGTTAAATGAAACAAGTCAGAAGAAGAAAGACAAATACTGGATGGCAAATATGTGACATTTAAGAAACAAAATAAGAGAACTGACTAAGTGAAACCTGTCTAATAAACCCTTAGCTTATACCTACCAGACCTGAAGTTACATGACTCAAGGGACCTAGGGCTTCTCAGGGGAAAGAGGTTATGTGTGTGTGGGGGGGGAAAGGTCACTTTGTTGGTAGGTGAGGTATGCTAGCACATATATTGGGGAGAAGTAAAATTATACTCTTGAGGCAACAACAGGCTTCCAAACGTTTGCTCAATAAAATTCTATTTAAAGTAAAGTTAAAAAAAAAAGGAAAAGGAAAGACACTAAAGATTACTTCATGGACTTGAAAAAGGATGCATAGAGAAACTGAAAGATTTTAAGACATACAACTAACATCCCCACACAGTCTGAATCAGCAAGAAGAGCCATGATTTCCATTAAATAATGATAACTGGGAATACTTAAAGCCAGTTTACTTAAAGTCCAGACTGAGTCTAAAGAATGTGATTCTGTTAAGTGTTCAGAGTGAGGTAAAGATGTAAAGGGAGAGAGGAAGATTGCAGAATCCAGTGTGCATCTCAGTCTAACTGTTTATTGAATAGATAGCTGTACTATTTTTGAGCCTATGACTCAGCTGCTGATACAGAGATGCGTAAAGAAATGAAGAATGCTGTGGAGTTGTACCCCTCCTACCCTATGGTTTTGTTAATTAATCCTTTCTTAAATAAAAAAAAAAAAACAAGAAATGAAGAATGCTCAAAAGATATCTTGGCTCAAAACAATGTGATTATAGCTCAAAAAATAATGAACAATGTCTGTGAAAATAAATATCAGGGAAATATATTATCCAACTAAGATTATATATAAAATTAAACACATTTAGCAAAAATTATGTATTTTTACCTTTTTATTTTTAAATTTCTTTTAAACCAAAGCACTGCTCAGTTCTGCTTTATGTTGGTGCCAATATTAAACTAGAACTTTGAAAGTTCAGGCATTAAAGTCTTTCTGCATAATCATTATGCTACCTCCTGTGACCCCAGAAATGAGGAACAGAAAAATAACTCACTTGTATAATATGCTAACTTTTAACATACCCCAGGTTTCAGCCAAGCCCCCACAGCATTGAAGGAAGCTTCAGTGCTATAGTCTATCTCTTAAAATATGAAATAACCAAAAGTCTACATATAGACTATATTTATGTGGAGTGAATAAATCTATGCTCTCCGGTTGAAAGCTTTGTCAAAAGGGAGACTGATCAGACATTCTCAAAAAGAGAAACCATCTTTAAAAAGGATTTTATGTATTAACAAATAAGTCAGAAGACAGCATAAGATTTTAACTAGGTGTCCAAAAACAGGTGAGTGGCTAAAACAAGTTGTGATATACATATCAGCTATAAAAAAAAAATGGTGAATTCACCTTCTTCACCTCATCTTCAGTGGAGGTGAGACAAGCCAGAAAAAGAAGGATGAATATGGGCTGATCTCAGTCAAGGACAGAAGTTAAGAAATAAAAACACAAAGGGAAAAACACAAAGCAGAACTTGAACTGAGTTTGGTGCATTGCACCAAAGTAAAGGACTCTGAGGGAGCCAGGGCTTTCAGGTCCTGGTGTATGATGGTGGAGGTGGACCTAGGTGGGGGGTTAGAATGTGTTGCAGAAAACTGAGAAATTTTACACATGTACCAACAACTGTATTTACTGTTTACTATAAATCACTAATCTCCCAATAGAAAATAAAATTATAAAAATAAAGAATTTACTTAATTTTTGCTAAATAGTTAAATTATCATGTAATAACCAATGATGACTAGGAATATTGGTATACATGTTGACCATAATCCCTAAAATAATTTTAAAACATCTTAGTCATATATTATGTCTGAAGGAACTTATATTTTCTGGAACATAATTTGGATATTAGTTTTGTTGGGTCATCCCCATGCCACCCACTACCCATTTAGTGAAATTGAACAACAATTTATACACAGGAGTGAATGTCGAAGGAGACATTCTGTTACTTGTTTAATATACTACACAAAATAATACTAGTGACAAGTGTTTTAAAGTATGGCTTCTTTATTGTCTCAGTATTGCAAGAAAGATATTAGCTAATAGGGGATTGGGAGGTGGTGCATCTGGTTGAGCATACATGTTACAATGAACAAGGAACTGGGTTCGAGCCCCCAGTCCCTACCTGCAGGGGGAAAGTCTTGTGAGTGATGAAGCAGGTCTTCAGGTGTCTCCCTGTCTCTCTTCCCTCTTGGTTTATGACTATCTCTATCCAATAAATAAAGATAATGAGAGAGAGAGAGATTAGACAGTAAAAGTGGAGTAATAAGGACTTTGCCAAACAACATGTGGTCTCATCCTATTCTCTGTTCAGATTTCAAAGTATCTGCATTTGAAACACTTGATGGCTTAAAACCAATAACCAACTAAACAGAATCCTACCAAAACACTGCATTAAAGTTATCACTTAATGCAACACTATAAATAATTCAGTCCCAATGGCACTTCTCAGTGCAAATGAACTTAAAAACATTTTGCCATATTAAATCTGATGATGCTGGTCACATTTATTCTCTAATCCATCCTGACTCATCTATAATGAGTTTCTTAGGTCAGTCATTTAAAATAGCCAGATTCATCCTGCACTCCCGTCGAAACAATGGCTATTTCTCAAACCAGCAGTTGCAAGGAGAGGCCTTTCTTCCCGACTAGATTGATTTTTATTTTCAGTGCGGTAAAAAAAAAAAAAGTCCTGTGCTTTTCAAAAAAGCCAATATCACAGTGGCTGGGATCTAATTGATTGAGACTAAAAACAGACTATGTCTTATGATAGTTGACATGTCTTATTTTATTTTATTTCTCAGCTCTAAGGTATGCTGGTAAAGGATCTTAAACCCAGAACTTTGAATCCTCAATCTGTATCCCCAATGCCATATGTCTATCTCACATATGCCCACTGAGGTCTTCACTGTATGAAAAAATAATTTCTTTATCAATTTCTTTATTAATTTTTGTGTTGACTAGCAGGAATGACCAATCTCTATGACATACAGAGACGATAACCTCATTAAGCATTTTGGGTAAAGATAGGATGTTACAACAAAATGAAAGCTTTTTCTTTTCATTATATATGAGGATAAGTATACAAAGTAGCTCAATTTTCTTAGCTATATGCATTACTTGCTCCTTCTCAGGAGGATTTCCCCTTCTTAATTTTTTTTCTTTTAGATCAAAGATAATCACAGCAGTATTTCTAAGAAAAAAAAAAAGTAGGGCTGTGGAAATAGCATAACAGTTATGCAAACAAATACTGCACCATGAATCCACTGCTCCTGGAGGCGATTTTTCCCCCTTTTGTTGCCCTTGATTTTGTAGCCTTGTTGTGGTTATTATTGTTGTTGTTGATGTCGTTCATTGTTGGATAGGGCAGAGAAATGGAGAGAGGAGGGGAAGACAGAGAGGGGGAGAGAAAGTTAAAACACCTGCAGACCTGCTTCACTGCCTATGAAGCGACTCCCCTGCAGGTGGGGAGCCTGGGGCTCCAACTGGGATCTTCACACTGGTCCTTGCACTTTGCACCTCATGCGCTTAACCCTCTTTGCTATTACCGGACCCCCTATAATATCATATTGTTTAAAAATTCTGTTTCCTGAGCCCAATAGCTAACATGCAGTTGGGTTAAATTATGGGCCCCTTGGAATATACCTGAAATAGACTTCCTAGATTCTTCCCAAACAAAGACCCTTAGTTCCATCTGCACTATACTTACCTTTAGGTTTCTGATTTGTCCTGCTTTATATCTTACTGCCTTTCAGCCACCAAGCTGCAGATACTACCATGACACCATCCTGACTTCCCTGGGCATATGACCTCATCAATGTGTCCTGAAATCTCACCTCTCCAGATCCCTAACCCACTAGGCTGAGGTATGGATTGACCTGCCAATGCCCATGTTACATCTTCTGCACCCCTTAAGGAATTTGGGCTCATACCCTCAGAGGGAAAAAGAATAGGGAAGCTTCCAATGAAGGGGATGGGACACGGAACTCTGATGGTAGGAACTGCATGGAATTGTACCCCTCTTATCCTACAACCTTATTACTCACTATTAAATCACTAATTTAATAAAGTCTATTTCAAAAAAGACAAAAGGATTATTAGTTGATACCATTAGTTTAACTCAACTAGAATTTTTAGGACTATACGCTACCAAATATGAAAAAAAAATACAGTATCTAGAAAAAAAGAAGACAGAAAATGAGAAGTATGGAGTGAAAATCTTGAGGTAGTTACATTGTGTTGATCTGGGGCATGAACTGTTACTGTTAGAACTGCCTTAGGACCAACATCTCTTTTGATGCCAATCTCCATGAACTTTTCCCCCTTCTATTACTCCTAATACCTGGTTCTTCAGTTTCCCTTGTCTTTGGGTAGAGTATATTTGAATGGCATGCTTCCTTATTTCTGTATAAGAAAACCCCTATTTCTTTTTTTAAAAAAATTTTATATTTATTTATTTTCCCTTTTGTTGCCCTTGTTGTTAAACATTGTTGTGGTTATTGATGATGTCATTGTTGTTGGATAGGAAAGAGAGAAATGGAGAGAGGAGGGGAACACAGAGAGGGGGAGAGAAAGACAGACACCTGCAGACCTGCTTCACCGCTTGTGAAGCGACTCCCCTGCAGGTGGGGAGCCGGGGGTTCGAACTGGGATCCTTATGCTGGTCCTTGTGCTTGGCGCCACCTGTGCTTAACCCACTGTGCCACTGCCTGATTCCCAAAAGCCCCTATTTCTAACTTGTGCTAGTGTCTGCCCTTATGCCAATAACAATAATAAAAGTGTGAGTACTTCAGGATGTTTGGTCATGGCAGGATAGCTGCTAGCAAACCACATTCCCCTCAAACAACTATTAATGTATAAAGAGTAGCAGCCCACAGAAAAACCTCAACAGGACACAACTGACTTAAGTAGGAATATGGGAAAGTACTGTGAAGGTGGATAAATTCATGGATGCTAGCTGATGGATGAGAGAGTGGCCAGACTTATATATTGGCAATAGGACACCAGCACATTGTTGCTAATAGGACACCAGAATGGAGAATGTTGGGGAGGACGAGAAGAGTCTGTGGAGTGTTCAGCCTGAGTCTTAGGGGATTTACTTCGGAGGGAGGAGACAAGGTATGGAACTATCTGCATGCGTTCACCTCTGGAACAGGAAGAGAAACAGTCTAAAACTGGCAACTAAGCACAGTAAAACTGATTGGTTGAGTTATCCCACCCCAATGGAGAACAGTTTAAAATTAAGCAGCCTACGTTAAAATGAATGACTGCCCACAAGCATGAGCCGGGAAACTGACACTTTGCCTTGTTGAAAGTGCACAGAACAGGAGCCTGTACAACCTCTGAGTCCCTGTCAGTCTGAGTTTCCAGCCCATGATCACAACCAGGAATATTCTAGACTGCACTTAATAGGGTAAACAGTTAGTGGTATTTATATACTTTCCTCATGTTTGGAAGCTACTCTCTGTCCTAATCCAGCTTTCTAGGCCTAGTCTCAACTCTGACACCATCTCTTCAGACAAAAATTTTAATCCACCTGCATGTTAGCTGTCAGCCTCAGGCAAAAATTACTAAAGTTATGGGTCCCTTAGAATCTACTTAAAATAGACTTCCTAGCTTTTTCCCACATGAAGACCTCTAATTTTATCTGCTCTATTGCTAAGCTTGGGTCCCTATTTATTAAACATTTTGTCCTGCTTTATATCTTACCACATTTTAGCTACCAAGTTTCAGATGCTACCTTGATGCTATACTGACTTTCCTGGGCAGATGACCTCACCAGTGTGTTCTGAAGTCTCATCTGGCAAGAGTTCTACCCCACTAGGGAAAGGTAGAAACAGGCCAGAGGTGTGGGTCAACCTGCCAGTGCCCATGTTTAATGGATAAGCAATTCCAAAAGCCATACCTTTCAACTTCTGCTCCTTAAGAAGGGAGTATGGATCCACCTGTCAACACCCATGTTCAGCACGGAAGCAATTACATGTCAGACCTTCAAACGTCTGCATCCCACAGTGACCTTGGGTCCATACTCCCTGGTGGTGGGAATTGTGTGAAGTTTTACCCCTCTTACCCTATGGTTTAGTCAATGTTTCCTTTTTATAAATAAAAAAATGAAAAAAGAAGAACAACAACTTTGGTCCATATTTCCAGAGGGATAAAGAATAGGGAAGCTTCCAGTGGAGGGTATGGACACATGAACTCTGTTCTGGTGGTGGGAACTTTTATCTTACAACTCTGTTAATCATTATTAAATCACAAAAAGAAAAAAGAAAAAAGGGAAGATAGGAAGAAAGAAGGAAAGAGAGCAGAGATCTGTGCTGTACTAACTGCACAGGGGGTCTGTAGAATCAAGACATACAGTGTAGAGCCCTTCTACTGGGCTGTGAACCTCCCAAGTCTTCTGGGACTTTACAAGCACCATCTCCATTTATCATTTCTCTATAACCCACTTCCCCCACACCACCCTTTATATTAGCGGAAGAATTCCAGCACTACAACCACAGTGCCACCTGCAGGCGAACAGCAGAAGCTCCCCTAGACACAGATAAAGAAAAGCCACATGTGAAAACTGGGAATTCCCCAAAGAAAATGCATTAGTACTATAAGAGAAAGGATCTACAGGATTCAACACAAGGAAGTTTAAAGAAGTTCAACTCAAACCACTTAGAACAGAGAAAAAGTTCAAGAGATGCAGTAATCAAAGGAATTATTTGTCAAAAGGTATTGAAAACTTAATTGAAAAATTCCAAACAAAAGTACAAGGTGTAAAGAACACGTTGAAGGAAATTAATAGAAACTTGGAGCTTTCATGACTTAGCCTCAGCCATGCAGTTGAAATAACTCTATGGTTATAGTATAAGCAATTCTATGGTTAGAGGAGTCTTCTTTGATTTATGTGTTTCTTCCATTACCCGAGTAGCCAATTTATTGACTTTGAGTTATGTATTTAACTGAGCTTCTGTTTCCACATCTTTAGAAGAATAAGAGATTGGTGGAGAGAGAGGGAGAGGCAGAGAGAGAGGGAGACTGACTAACATATATGTCAATGAACCAGAGTGATGACTTTGATAGAGCGGCAACTTGCATGCCTGAGATGCCCGAGATTTCAGGTTCAATTCCTGGCACCACTATATATCAGAGCTGAGCAGAGCTGTTGTTCTCTATCTCTCTGCTTCTTCTCTCATAATAAATAAATCTTAAAAGAAAAAAATACATTAAACATTAGGAGAATCATATTATTATTCCAGAATTGCTTTGGATGAATCTTTTTTGTTTGTTTCTTTAATTGGGGGTTAATGGTTTACAGTCTAGTCTTTAACACGTAGGCACAACCTCTCATCTCCTCTTGATTGGTTTCTAGGGGATACAACATGATGCCAGTGTGCCTTCATCCTGCCCCTTTCCCTCCTTCACCTGAGTCCTTTGCTTTGGTGCAATATGCCACACCCAGTCCAAGTTTTCTCTTAAGGTTTCCCTTACTGTCTTTTATTTTTAAGTTTCACCTATAAGTGAGATCACTCAGTGTTGGTCTTTCTCTTTCTGGCTTATCTTATTCAACATGATACCTTCCAGTTCTGGCCACAATACAACAAAATAGATGGTCCCATTATTTTACTATATACTTTTTAATTAATTAATTTTTTATCATTGAATAAAAACAGAGAGAAATTGAGATGGGAAGGGGAGATATATAGAGAGGGAAAGAGACAGAGAGACACCTACAGCCCTGCTTCACCACTCGTGAAACTTTTCTCCTACAGATGAGGATCAGGGGCTTGAACCCTGGTCCTTGTGCACTGTAGTGTGTGTGCTTAACCAAGTGCACCACCAACTGGCCCCTAATATACAATTTTTAATTTGTATATTGATAATATGTTCTAATATTGTAAGATTACAATATATAGTTCCACACCACACCTACTATCAAGGTCCTGTACTCTCATCCTCCCACCTCACAAAGATAACTAACATAGTTCTCATAAGTATTACAGTGTGTTTGCTTTGGTTTTGTTTTCGCCAAGTTTATGTAAATCAGATTTCTAGATTCCACATATGTGTAAAAGCATCTGGTAATTGTCTTTCATCTTTTTACTTATATCGCTAAGCATAATTCCCTTTAGTTCCCTCCATTTTTGTCTCAAAGAACACAATATTGTCTTTTTTTATTGCAGAGTAATATTCATGGAATATATATATCTCATAACTTCTTTAGCCAGTCATCTGTTGATGGGCATTTAGTCTACTTCCACTCTGGCTATTGTGAATACTGCAACTATGAACACAGGGCTGCATATGTCCCTTCTAAGTAGTATTTGAATGTCCTTTAGATAAATGCCTAAAAGTGGTATTGTTGAATCATAAGGTAATTCAATTTTTATTTGTTCAAGGACTGTCCATACAGTCTTCCAAAGGGGCTGTGTCAGTTTGCATTCCCACCAGCAATGTAGCAGAGTTCCTTTTTCTTCACAGTCTCTCCAATACCTGTTATTTCCTGGTTTGTGAAATGAAAACAAGAGTAAAATAAACGAGATTACATGAAACTAAAAAACTCCTACACATCAAAACAAACTACACAAGGATCGCCAGTATACTGAGTAAACTGAAGAAAATATTTGCCCATTATGCATCAGACAAGAGACTGATATCAGACAACTATATCGAATTAGTGCAGAATTACAAAAGAAGTGAAAGTAACCCAATTTAAAAAGTGAGCCAGAGAACTAAACAGTTTTCTTTTTAAAAACATGTTAGTATTTGTTTATTTATTTATTACATTTATTTGTTGGATAGAGACAGTCAGAAACTGAGAGATAGAATGGAAGTGATACATACCTGCAGTACTGCTTCACCATTTGCAAAGCTTTCCCCCCTGCATGCGGGAACTGGGGGCTTGAACCTGGGTCCTTGTGTGTTGTAACATATGCACTTAACCAGGTATGCCACCCCAAGCCCCAACAAACAGTTTTCTAAAGAAGAAATACACATGGTCCACAGACACATGAAGAAATTCTCCATTTCACTTATCATTAGATAAATGCAAATTAAAACTATACTGAAATACCATCTCACACCTGAGAGAATGGCCTCATCATTTCTAACAGCTGCGTGGTGCTTGAATGAATTGTAAAAGGTGAAAAGGAGCTGATTAATCACTTGAAGATTCGATCTCTGAAGTGGAATTTTATGCATTAGTAAGTTACAGACAAGTCTAAAGCTTGTAAATGCTCCCATTTAAAAAAAAGAATTGACATATTGAAATCAAGTCAGCTTGCCGAGAGAAATCAGAAAAGTCAACGTTAGTTCTTAGTGGAGATAAACAAAGATATGACTCAGTATACTACTATATAAAAATCTCTAAGAAGTCCAAAATATAAAAGAAATGGTAAAGAACAGAAAACTGGCCATCACTGCAGTATCATATTTTAGATATTCAGCTTTTTAAAAATTTTTAAATATTTATTTATTCATGAGAAAGATAGGAGGAGAGAGAGAGAGAGAGAAAGAACCAGATATGACTCTGGCACACGTGCTACTGGGGATTGAACTTGGGACCTCATGCTTGAGAGTATAGTGCTTTATCCACTGCACTACCTCCCAGACCACAGATCTTCAGTTTTTGGAGAAAAGCTGAACCACCTTCCCATTGGTTTTCAATTCTGAATCTCTCTAATAAAAGATCCTACAACACTGCTCCACCACTCATGAAGCCCCCCCCACACCCCCCACAGGTAGGAACAGGGGCTTGAACCTGAGTCTTTGCGCATCTGTAGTAAGAGTTGTCTCTCTCTTTTTTTTTGTAAGAGATTTTTAATGAGTTCATCTTTTATTGACAAATAAGAGCTCAAAAACTACTAAACTGTCTGCTCTATTTTCAAGAAAATATTTCCAAATGGTGTCTTTTTTAATATTTATTTTTGCAAAAGAAAGAGATCAGAACACTGTAATGGTGACGAGGAATGAACCTGGAACCAGGGGCCTTGGGCGTGCAGGTCTAGCACACTACCACTTCACATATGTCTAGCCCACAAGGAGGATTTATTTTTACATTATTACTATGATAGATCATTATCTTTAAACTGGAGAGGAATCTTTTACTGGTTTATTATTTCCAGAAATGTCTGGCTATGATAAAGAAGATGCTTTTCTAGACTGATAATATTCAAATCTGTTAACTAGGTTTTTTAAAAAAGTATTTATTATCTTTATTTATTTATTGGATAGAGTCAGACAGAAATCTAGAGAGAAGGGGGTGATAGAGAGAGAAGGAGAGAGACACCTGCAACACTGCTTCACCACTTGTGAAGCTTTCCACCTGCAGATGGGAATTGGGTGTTAACTAGGCTTTTTTTTTTAAAATTTAACTTATTTATAAAATGAAAAGTAGAAAATTTTGACAAAACCATAGGACAAGAGGGGTAAAATTCCATATATTTCCCACCACCAGAGTTCCATATCCCATGCCCCATACTGGAAGATTTCCTATTTTTTAAATTTTATTTGTAAAATGTAAATATTGACAAGAGCATAAGATAAGAGGGGTACAATTCTCACCACCAGAACTCCATATCCTAAAAGCTTTCCTGTTCTTTATCTCTCTGGGAGTATGGACCCAGGATCATTATGGGGTACAGAAGGTGGAAGGTCTGGTTTTGGTAATTGCTTCTCTGCTGAACCTGGGTATTGGCAGGTAGATCCATACTCCCAGCCTATTTCTATCTTTCTTTAGTGGGGCAGGGCTCCAGAGAGGTGGGGTTCCAGAGCACATTGGTGAGATTGTGTGCCTGGGGGAGTCAGGTTGGTGTCATGCTAACAACTGTGACTTGGTGTCTGAAAAAGCATTAAGATGTAAAGCAGAGCAAATAACCTGGAAGCTAAAGGCAAGAATTGAGCTGATGAGATTTGGGGTTTCCACTTTGGAAAATATGAGTAAGTCTATTTTCAGTATATTCCAAGGGGCCCATGACTTTACTAATTTTTTCCTTAACTTGGTTTTTATAGTTTCTTTTCTCCTTTATATGGGAATGCATTTCTAGCATTCATGCATCTCTGCAATGTTCAATGTAGAGTTTTCCCTGCCCTCCCTTCCCTTCCCCCTGCCACATCTCAGCATATGTACCTCTCCTTCTTTAAACTGAAATAATTTCATGGTTCGTCTCTCCTCTCTTAATATCAAGAAACAAATCAACACTGTCATCTGCTTCATTTTATGGACAGTAGTGATTTTCCTGCAGAGGGATAACTGTTGATTAAATATTTTCCATGCTCCCTCCACATTTTCTGGTTCTGCAGCTCTGGTTTCCCTGACTTAAAGCAAAAATATTGCTTAGTTAAGACACCATGCTCTATTTCAAATAGCTTTGCCACCAACATTTGGTTATTGGAATATCATGTGAAAGAAAAGTCACCCGTATTTGAATATTATTCACATGGCCAAAAATAAACCTGAGCACCTTTTCAGTCAACTCACAAATTTCCTAAATGACTTTTTCAAATAGTTTTTCGTAATTGTACTGATGTTAACACTACAATCCCTAAGGTGACTTGTAGATATTGTTTAATAAATGTATGAAGTATGTACAAATATGTAAAATAGCAGATATATGGGATATTTCCTTTTGTTTGCCAATTGCTGCATTGACAGTAGTTACTGGTATATACTATCTGAGAAACTAAACCATTTACTTCTTTTTTTGTATTATCTTTATTTATTGGGTGGAGACAGCCATGAATCAAGAAGGATAGGGGAGATAGAGAAGGAGAGAGACAGAGAGACAAAGAGTCACCACTCATGTAGCTTTCCCCCATAGGTTGGAACTGGGGGCTCAAACCTGGGTCATGCTGTCACATGTGTGCTCAACCATGTACACCACCACAGGCCTCCAACAAAACCATTTTCAAGACAAGTCATAGAAAGGCAACAACAGCATTAACTTTAGTAAAATTCAATAAATACTTTCACAAAGATTGGAAAATAATTCAATTGTATGCTGTTTCTATTGCCAGTTCGTCACTGATATCTGCAAAGCAGTTGGAAGAACCATTTATCACTAGAGTAAAAGGAAGAAGTAAGAAAGAAGTGAGCAGATGCATTTCTCTTCATCATATCAATTTTCCTTACAAATATGATACTAACTTTGACTGTAGATGCATTATTTGATCTGCTATTAAACTTTTCTTTGTTCCATAAAAGATGTATTTACACCTTAGTTTCATTCCAATTTAAGTCCCTCTATGAAGAAGTGGTCACTAACTACAGTCATTCTGTGAGGTTGTCAGTATTCAGAAGTACTAATTACTCTAGAACACTAGAGAAACACTGGATCAAAATTACCATCTATTTGTAGAATGATTTACTGGGCTGTCTTTGGAAAGAATGGGCCTACCAACACCTATGTCCAGTAGAGAAGCAATTACAGAAGCCAGACCTCCACCTTCTGCACCCCATAGTGGCCCTGGGTCCATACTTCCAAAGAGATAAAAAATAGGGATAATTCCAATGGAGGGAATGGCATGCGGGACTCTGGTGGTGGGAATTGTGTGGAATTGTACCTCTCTTGTCCTACAATCTTGTTGGTCATTATCATATCAATAAAAAAATGGAGTGTCATGGTTTAATCCAGTGTCAGGCATTGTGTCATATAACAGAAGAGGCCTTATGGTATTAATAGAATTTTTATTTGAGTATCCTACATGCCATGGCCATCCTAGTCATTTTGACTCAAATTTAATATACCCTATGATATCTTTTCCCCATCTCAAAAACAAAGGGAGATGGTAATGGTTTATTTTGACACTTTAAATACACAATATGATAATCTTCTTTTACTTATTATAGCTATTCCCTGTAAGACCTTAAATATAGCAAATTTAATTTTTCAGGAACAAATTAAAGAGACTTGAATATAGTCATATTCAACAGGTAAACTAAAACTGTACTTGGTGCAAGGAGTGTGTCAATTCTTTTTAAAGAAAATCTCCAAATGTATGCGGGGCAAGCCCAAAGGTTAACTGGTAGCTCAGGGTCACACAGTATTTTGTTTTTCTGGCCGTCATGAAAACAGGGTTTTCTCTCAGCCACATTGCCCACTGACTTGTACCATCATATTGTCAGACTTCAAAGGACACCTTGAGCCAAAAGTAACCACCCTGTACCTGTTTGTGATATATAGAAGGTGCTCACACAGTTAATGATCCCTGTGATCCTAAAAATAGTTAACTCATGCAGAGGTTAATGCAACATGGAAGTGTTAGGAGGTTTTTCACAACTAATGAATTGCTCTCAAATGAGTTGGTAGTTGAAATGTTGAGTCCTGTTTTCCGTGGCATGGTGCAGCTGATGTTGTCACTCTGTGGTCAGGAGCAGGAAAACTGGTGGGGTGGAGAGAGATTAGTGGTCTGAAAATATGTAATTGGGATTGCATGGAAGCTAAGAGCTGACAGCCCTGAGGGACCACAAACAGGAGAGAACTAACACTCAATGGAATTAAAATAAACTGATTTTTTTTAAAGTAAGAGTGAAATTTATTCAAGTAGTCAAGAATTTGGTAAATGAAAGATAAATTCCATATTGCCTGTCTTAAAGGTAAAAGTATGAAATGAGACCATAATACAGGGAAGGAAGTTTGCATACTGTGGTGCCAGGGTCATAGTAATTAATCAAGTAAAATTCTGCCAGTTTCTATTTTTCATATGTGTGTGGAAGCAGGTCAGAGCACCTTAAGCTTGGAAACATATTATTGAAAGTTTTACCCTGTTTGCACTAAGGGATTTTGATCCTCAATTCACATCCTGTACCTGATTTTGTGGGTGGAAAAGCTCCACTCATGATGGCAGTTGTCATCCAGCTCAGTGTGGTTAATTTGTATAATTGAAGCCAAGCAAAGCTAAGGCAGTGCTGGTACATGGATCCTTTGGTTAGACTAAATAAAGAACAATGAGACCTTTTTTTTTTTTTATTGGGGGAGAAGGAATTTCTTTTTCTTCTTAATGGTAGGGAAAAACTCAAGCTTAGGAACTTTCAACTGGGTCTGAAATGTTACCAATTATTTAGATGAAGTTGCACCAAAATTTACTCAGTCATCCAGATGTTTCAGGAAATATAATCCTTGATTTTGCTGCTGATGATATCATAAGATTATATTTTTATGGTATCACACGCCATGGTCTCAGCATCTTGTTCATGGGTTCCCATTTCTTTATATTTAGAACTGTGTCATGACTCATCCAGAACCAATGTGACTGTTTTGTGGACTGTCAGCTCATTTCTGGGCATATTTTTAAACTATAAACAACTTTTTGTTCTATATGAAGCTCAGATGTGGAATCAAGCGGATTGATAGTTGGGCTATCAGAATGTTCCAGTCAAATTTTGTTATGGCCACCTGCCAAACTGGTTGCTTCTGTTGTTTTTAAAGTTTGACATTTTCACAGGTCTAAAGTAGTATCTAATTATCACCTTAACTTATATTTCTCCGATAATCAGTGTCTTTTGACATACTATAATTCTTAAAAACATTGTACTCAGAGTAGTATGCTGCTATATAATATTCTGCTTTGGAAAAGTCTTGACCTGTGAAATGAATGGCTTATTTTGAATACAGACTTCAACCAGAAAGCAGATCTTTTGGACTTATAGAACAAAATATAACCATACTCACCATAGTAAGATATGTGTCTAGCAGGAGGTAGTGAGTTTAGTAAGGTAGTCAAGCAAGAAGAGCAGGCATTTTAGAGGGCACACTAGAAGAAACCGAAACTCTAAAGCAGTCAAGTGGTAAAGGTTGTATTTCAAGCAAGTTCACACAGTGACACACTATCAATGAAGATGAATAGGACAAAAAGAAACTATGTGGGAGACACACAAAAAGAGAACAAACTTAAAAGAATCTAGTTGAAGAGTCACAATAGACATTTTTTTTTCTTGGTCATCGTTAAAAATAGCCAAACTCTGACTTGAGTATTGTTTGACTTATTGTCAATGCCTTGGTTCGAGTATAGAAAATTACATGGGTTTTATAATCATTGATAAGTTTAAACATTAAAAAAAATTATATTGTTCTCATAAAGGCCCAAGTTAATGGTTTTGTTAAATATGCATGCCTGGATGAGATAAATCTTGGAATTTCAAAAATTAAATAACATACCTCCTTGAAAATTATTAATATTTTAAAAAATGTTACTATATTTATTATTTATTTATTGGATAGAGACAGCCAGAAATCAAGATTAGAAGGGGTGATAGAGAGGAAGAGAGACAGAGAGACACCTGCAATACTGCTTCACCACTCACAAAGCTTTCCCCTTGCAGGTGGGGAGCAGAGGCTTGAACCCGAGTCCTCGCACACTGTAATGTGTGTGCTCAACAAGGTGCACCACCTCCTGGCCCCAAGTCTGTAATTTTGTGATGTATTATGATCACCTCTTAAAATTTTTTTATTAGCCCTATTTATTTATTGGATAGAGACAGTCAGAAATAGAGCAGAAGGGAGAGACAGAGAGGGAAAGAGAGAAAGACACCTGCAACCCTGCTTTACCACTCGCAAAGCTTTCCCCCTGCAGGTGGTGATGGGGGGCTCGAACCTGGGTCCTTGCTCATTGCAACATATGTGCTCAACTAGGTGCACCACCACCCAGCCCCCTGTGATCACCTCTTTTTATGCAGGTATTTTGCATATACTGTGAGCTAATGTAGGCTAAAAGTATATCTATTGTGATATACATGGCATCTAGCATGGGGTACTACCAGTACACCATGACTTTACTAAATAATCATGTGTGTAGGTGTGCTTTCATGTATATTAGTAGAAAGAATGAGTGTCAATTAAGTTATAAAGTGCATTATACTTGATTTTTACCTGTCTATTACAACCCATCTGTCATTCCTTTGGATCCAAGAGCATCCTAGTAATTGGCAGAGGCTGTGTATGTCTGGCTAATGAGCAAAGTTAGCAAAAAAGTAATAATACCAAAGAGAAAAAAATCACTAAATATAAATATTCAGTCTCACATGGATCAGATGGGTATAACACTCTAATGGAATCATTAGTAGCTAAGCATAGACTACTATGGTTAACTGTGGGATCCCATCTCATGACAGAAGTTGACAGTTTAATATGTCATATGGACCAAAACAGCTAGTAGTTCTGTGAACTGAACTGAGCCCAGATGGGCAAGGTCAAGCTGCATGACTTCAGAGGACCACTCACATTGTCATCTCTGTGCCCCATGAAATTAGGTAACAGACATACTGAAAGTTAATATATCCAACCCTGCAGGGGAAGTGAATCCAGATGTGTAGAGAAGGTTGTCAAGGCCCAATGTATATAACTTGAACGCTTCAATTTGTTTTGCTTGACTTTCAACTTCCAGCTAAAGCTAAGCACTGTTCTCTTTCCCACCTCCCCAACTTGAAGAACTTTAGCAAGAAGCACAGTAGGAGTCGATACCTTCAGAACAATCTATGATCAGTTAATCAGGAAGTGGGTTTACATATACCCACAACACAGTTTTCTTGTGTCTTTAATAGGATTATTCATTTTTAAAAGTTTTTAAATTATCTTTATTTATTGGAAAGAGACATCCAGAAATTGAGAGGGAAGGGGAGGTAGAGAGGAGAGAGAGAGAGAGAGAGAGAGGGAGAGAGAGAGACTTGCAGCACTGCTTCACCACTTGCAAAGCTTTCCCCCTGCAGGTGGGGATTGAAGGATCAAACCCAGGTCCTTGTGCTTTGTAACATGTGTGTTCAACCAGGTGCACCAGCCAGACCCAGACAGGATAATTTCTAACTACATATTTTGTTTCATTTCTCAGGGCACTCACTCTGTGGGAAGAAGCTACATTTGCCCAGTGTAGTAGGTGAAGAACATTTGTTTTTTTAATCTCTGATGAGCTGGAGTATTGTGTATATGCAATTTATTCACTCTTGGGCCACTTTTTTATTCAGATAGAGAGGAAGAGGGTGAGAGAGAGAGAGAGATCACAAGATGCCGGTTTCCTCTGGTGCTGTAACACTCCAAGTTGAGCCTGAGCTGTTCCCCTGACTCAGCAGGTACTCTAACAAGTGAGATATTTCTCTGTCACCTTCCCACTTTCATTTCAGTATTATCTTTACTTGTTAAATAAAGTTCTCAAAATTGAGCTCCCATCTTGAGATCTTCTTACAGAAGACTTGAAACTAAAACAACATGCAACCTAAATCAGAGTAAAAATTCACAGAATGTAGCTGTGGTTCTGATACTTTCAGAAAAGAAGACTTCTTCTGTATACCCTACAGGTAAGACCTTGTTCCTGAGTAACTGCCTGGGTGTAAATGCCATGTCTGAAAAATATAACAGGAAACCACTGAAATTCATGATCACTGATGAAAACATTTAAAATCTCAATTTGAAGACACGTTTGAGTCATTAATTTTTCCATTGTATCTCATTTCTGTTTTTACTCAATATTTTCTATTCTTAAAAATAATTCTGGGGAGTCAGGCGGTAGTGCAGTGGGTTAAGTGCACATGGCACAAAGCACAAGGACTGGAAAAAGGATCCCAGTTCGAGCCTCCGGCTCCCCACCTGCAGGGGAGTCACTTCACAGGCAGTGAAGCAGGTCTGCAGGTGTCTATCTTTCTCTCCTTCTTTCTTCCCCTCCTCTCTCCATTTCTCTCTGTCCTATCCAACAATGATGACATCAATAACAATAACAATAAAAGATAACAAGGGCCACAAGAGGGAAAATAAATAAATAAAAATAAATAAATAAATAATTCTGGTCACAACTTTACTGAGTTTTCAAAGTGAGAAGAAATGAGATAAATAGATATATAGATAAATAAACAAAAAAGTAAATACCTACCAGTCACTTAGGACATGAAAGAGCAAGTAGAAAAATATTAAGTTAGAATAGCTGACACTAAAATTCAGAGAATATGACACAGTAGTCAAAATTATACTAGGAAATAGTATACCTACTTTTCGAACAAATGGGTCTAAACCTAGGTCACAGCTATTCAGTTGTTAAGATAAAAAAAAAAAAACTCAGAAAATTTCACCCACCAAGAACTGGAGAGAATATGTGATTTTTTTTAATATAGCTTAATACAGGTGATGATGACAATAAGATAATATTATTCATAATAGTACTGTAGCAAATTTGAAAGAAGATAAACAGGACAAATTATAAACTGCATAATCCTTAAATGCAGTGGAAAGTGTACTGACTTCTGGATAACATAGGAAGGAGTGTGAAGTAAGGTTAGAGGAGTCATGCTGATAGGGCAATGGCTGTAGAACTGTGGTTGTTGGGCTAGCTTCGCGGGTGGGAGAGAGAGCCGACCAGGGACTCATGGCTGAGTGGTACGCAGTTCAGTCTTTATTCATGTGGAACGCAGCTCAATCTAAGCTATCTCTAATCACAAACTTGTCCTTATATATCCTGAGGTGGAAGAGTCAGGTCCGAAGAGGATGTACATAGTATAGGGGGTGGGGAGAAGGAAAAAGCATGCAAAACAATGAGGATTAAACCAATGCCCTGGAGGCAGGGTGGTGCTTAGTTAACAGTGGTTATATAAATAGAATACAGTGTTAAGCAGGGGGGAATAAATCAATGAAACAGAAGGGGTCTTAGAAGCAGAATTTAGAAGCATACCAACATGTGGTGGTGAAAGCAGTGAGCTTTATGTATATGTTGAGATGCAAAGCTATGCTGGTGAAGTTCTGCAGTATGGCTGAAACATAGATTGAGAAGCTTTATCAGTTCCCAGGATCCTGAGAACCAATGCATCTCAGGGTTGAAAGAAAGTAACTTCAGTCATCAAACAGTTTTACCCAAAGAAGCCTGAAGGGACCCATGCAGGGTTAGCGTCCAGTGTGTGACCCCATTCTTGATCTTCCTCTGAGTATTTGTAAAATTATGCATTACATCAAAAGGGATGAGGGAGATTAAAGATGTTTTTTAAGTGAACATACATTAGGAGTAAAATGTCCAGGTACAAATAACAGGTGGTTATATATCACATGGATAAAAATCAGAACACATTTCCAAGGGGGAAAACATCTGTAAGGGAACTTAAAGCTGTCCTTGTCCAAATGTCATTATGTCAGGATCACTCTTTTGATTCCATAAGATATTGTGTTTATCTTAGTTATCCCATGTATAATCTCCAGACCTTCAGGGTAGCAGCCAGATATCAGAGTTATGGGCAGTCTCATGTAGCAATATATCTTCTCTAGCCAGTGGGCCAGCTAAGTCTCCAACATATCTAGACGTTGCTCTAGAGCAGGATTCTTGTGGTAACAGGACACAGTCTGAAAAACAGGCTGCATGGTATTATTAGTCAAAGGAATGTACCTGGCAGACAAACAACATATATTTTGCAAACATAGATGCAAAGGTAACAACCAGTAGGATTTTTAAATTGTTATTTAATAATGATCGACAAGATTGTAGGATAACAGGGGGTACAATTCCACACAGTTCCCACCGCCAGAGTTCCATATTCCAACCCCTCCACTGGAAACTTTTCTATTCTTTATCCCTCTGGGAGTATGGACCCAGGATCATTATGGGGTGCAGAAAGTGGAAGGTCTGGCTTCTGTAATTGCTTCTCTGCTGGACATAGGTGTTGACAGGTTGATCCAAACTCCCAGTCTGTTTCTATCTTTCCCTAGTGGGGTAGTAGGTCTCTGGAGAAGTGAGGTTCCAGGGTACGTTGGTGAGGTCGTCTGGGGTGGGGGCCGCAACAGGTTGGTGTCATGGTAGCATCTGCAACTCGGTGATTGAAAAGTATAAGATATAAAGCAGAACAAGTAGTTTAATAATGAGGAAACTAAAGGTAAAAGTATAGCAGAGGAAACTTGGGGTGTCTGTGCTGGATACAATGTATGAAAACTATTTTAGGTATATTCCAAGGGGCCCATGACTTTACTACAAATTTTTGCCTGAGCCCATCAGCCTACATGCAGGTAGGCTAAAGGTATTGTCTTGAGAGATGGTGTCAGAGTTGAAAATAGGACTAGAAAGCTGGATCAGGGAAGAGAGTAGCTTCCAAATATGGGAAAAGTATATAAATCCTTTTAACTGTAAACCCCATTGACCTGATCTCGGGCCCCCAAATTCAGCATAAAAGCCTGAAAATATCAGGAAGGCTGAGATCAGAAAACTTCTTCAACACTATAGATAAATTGATCTATATGTAAACTATTGATAAATTACTTTTTAAAAGGCAAAATATATTATAAAAGACTCATGTAAAAGGTGGAGGCTAATTAAATGTGAAATACTGAGAGATTAAAAGGAATTTAGGTTTGAGGAGAAGAAAATTATAAATGGGCTGGATGGCAGAAAGGGGAGGTGGGGGAGGTGGGAAATAGTTTAGGAGAATAGACTGGATACTGGGCTGAGGAAACAGCACAGTGGTTATGCAAATAGCTTTCTTGCCTGAGGCTCTGAGTTCCTAGTTTCAAATCCCAGTACCACCATAAATAAGACAGAGCTGAGCAGTGCTCTGTTAAAAAAGCAAAACAAAAAACAAAAACCAGACTAGACACAAAAATCCATTTGTAGAAACATAGAAACATTTGTTAGAACACTAAGTAAGCTCGTGCCATTCTTGAATTCAGATATATCCAATAGTTACTCTGAATAGGAGTTAAAATACCTCCAGGAGGGCTGTACATCATCTTTCCACTACTTTTCCATCCTTAACTCTTCTGCTTGTTCACTTATCTTGGGTTTGTTTTTTGGACTCAAATATACCACATAGTCCATCTTACCTTAAAATATTTTCACAGAGTCTTCTGTCAACCGATGGAGAGATAGTCATGCTGACATGTCTACGGCTCACCCCATTCTTGAAAGACTTAGATCTTTGCTCAAATGTCGTTTCTACACCAGTCTTCTATACACAGCTTATTTAAAATGTTAAGTCTTCTGCTCCTGACTCTAATAATTTTTCCCCAAGTAATATTTTTTAACCTTCTAAAAATGAAAATGTTACTTTTTAAAAAATTTATTTGTTCTCTTTCGTTGCCCTTGTTGTTTTATTGTTGTAGCTGTTATTATTGTTATTGATGTTGTCGTTGTTGGATAGAACAGAGAGAAATGGAGAGAGGAGGGGAAGACAGAGAGGGGGAGAGAAAGATAGACATCTATAGACCTACTTCACCACCTGTGAAGCGACCCCCCCACCCCCGCAGATGGGGAGCCAGAGCTTGAACCAGGATCCTTAGCCAGTCCTTGTGTTTTGTTCTACATGCGCTTAATCCGCTGCACTACCACCCAACTCCCTGAAAATGTTACTTTTATATCAAGTTTAATTTTTCATTTATCCACCCCAGTCCCTACCTTATATTTGTAAGCTCTTGGAGGACTAGATCTTTGTCTAAATTTTTTATTGATATTCATCAACCATCCAATACAATGTATGACATATTGGAGTCATCTATTAAATAGGTGTGGGATGAATGAACGAATCAATCATGACTATTTCTTGTTTTTCTAAAACAGGTCTTGGTAGAAAAAAAGCTATCAAATGCTTGATTGAAAGAGTGAACAAACGTTTCTAGATTCAACTAGAAAAATATTTCAGGTGTTGAGATACATTTTCAAGTTAACTCTGACTTTGTTCACAGAGACCAAAATGTGAATCAAAACTTTATTCACAAGCCAACAGTAATTCTTTCCAGATATTGTAGTTCACTCTTAAGCTCTGAAGTATGTCAAAGCATAAATCCCCTGAATCCAACATGTGACTTCCTTATACTAGAAGATAAGAATTTTATTTAGGTAAAATTTATAAGGTAAATAGCTTCTGGCAGCTGATTCATGTTAAGGTCTAGAGTAGTCTCACCTAGAGGTGTATAAAGACAGTCTAGTCTCTCTTTTTCCCATCTCAGGGATTCCAGATAATTATTAACTTGAGTGTGTGTTTTGCAAGAATTTTAAGTAGTTAAACACAATATATAAATGCTGACCACGATCTATTACTCTTATTAAATAATTTTTTAAATAATGAGAATTAACATATAAATCTACTTTGCATGCCAGCAAACCAAAAAGTATACTATAAAGTATTCAAAAATATTTGGAAATACAATAAATTTAATGTGAAAAAATACTAATTTTTGGCTGAAGTGAGTTTAAAAACAACCTTGATCTTTTCTGAAACAAATGAATCATGAATCATGTACAATCTGACAAGATGACTTCCTTTTCCAGAAATGGCTAAAACTTTAGCCATGTTTCCACCATTACCTACTGGCAAAAAACGGTTATTGACAAGTAATGACAGCTATTCTGACTTTGTATTTTTGCCAGAAAATTCATCTTTCTGTGTTGTGCAGCATTTTATTTTCATGTGGGCAAGAGACTGAATGTGGCTAATTGGCTTTGGAGCCAGGAGATTGGATCAGTGCTTGCCTTCCCAGGTTCTTTTTAGTAAGATTTACCTCTGAGGAGACATTCATACAGATGAGCTCTGACAAACCGCTCTAGTCTTTACATTTTCTTTTAGCCCACAGTGGTATCCCTGGTTTATCATATTTTTGTAAACACCATATAGATAGTACCTTGAGGAGCACCACATGTAGACCTCAAGCAGGAAGCCAGTTTTCATGCTGTTTTCTTCCTAGAGAAGCAGTTACTTAATAATAGTATCTATTTTGCTCTCAAAAAACAAATTACCAGACTATAAAATACACTAATCCTTTTTTTTTTTTACAGTTTTCAATGATAAAAAATATAAAATTACTATAAACTATCAGATGTAAAATAAAGATGGTAAAGTAACAGAGTGTATAAAAACATATAAAGTCAGAAATAGTTTTTACCTTTAGTTAATATATATTTTTCGTTTGTTTGCCTCCAAGGTTGTCGCTGGGGCTTGATGCCTGTACTATGAATCCACTGCTTCTGGGGGCCATTATTTCATTTTTATTGGATAGGACAGAGAGAAATTGAGAGGAGAGGGAGAGATAGAGAGTGAGAGAGACAGTGAGGCATCCGCAGACCAGCTTCACCACTTGTGAGGTGACTCCCCTGCAGGTGAGGAGCTGGGGGCTCGAACTGGGATCCTTGTATGGGACCTTGCACTTGTATACACTTAATCCAGTATGCCACCACTGACACCCCAGGTAATATATTTGTATTTGGGTGTCTTAACTGAAGTGTCTGGGAAATCTGATTCTTTTTTTTTTATTATTTATTTTCCCTTTTTTTTAATTGTTGTTGTAGTTATTATTGCTGTTGTTGTTGATGTCATCGTTGTTGGATAAGACAGAGAAATGGAGAGAGGAGGGGAAGACAGAGAGGGGAAGAGAAAGATAGACACCTGCAGACCTGCTTCACTGCCTGTGAAATGACTCCCCTGCAGGTGGGGAGCCGGGGGCTTGAACCGGGATCCTTACGCTGGTCCTTGCACCATGTGTGCTTAACCCACTGCGCTACTGCCTGACTCCCTGGGAAATCTGATTCTCTGCTTCTGTCATCATCAACATAACCACTTTTATTAAATCCTCTTAGATGAAGACCAGAATTGTTGTTTGCTCCTCCTATAGAGTATGTAAGTTAGTTTCATGGATAATAAGAGAGAAAGAAAAAGGCCATTTTCTCACTAGAATAATTAAGGACTGCAATGAGATACCACTTTATTATGTTTAATTTTTTCTTTTATATTTATTTATTTTTTATTTAGTTACTTTGGATAGAGATAGTGAGAACTTGAGAGGGATTCAGGAGAAAGGGAGAAACACCTATAAGACTGCTTCACTGAAAGAGAAGGGTGAATATGGGTTGATCTCACTCATAGACAGAAGTTGAAAAATAAGAAAAGAAGGGAAAACACAAAGCAGAACTTGGACTGCAGTTGGTGTATTGCACCAAAGTAAGACTCTGGGCTAGGTGGGAGAGTTCAGGTCCTAGAACATGATGGCAAAGGAGAATCTAAAGGGAGTTGAACTGTTATGTGGACAACTGAGAAATGTTATTCATGTACAAATTATTATATTTTACTGTAGACTGTAAACCATTAATCCCCCAATAGAGAAATAAAAAAAATACTGCTTCACTGCTTATGAAGCTTCCCCCTGAGGGTCGGGCCTGGGCATGGACCCAGGTTCTTATGCACTAGGTGAGCTACCTCCTGGCACCTGAGATACTACTTTCTACTAGTGAGAATGTCTTGCATTAGAAAGCACAGAAATAGATGTTGAGGAGGATGTGGGGGGAAATGAAACACTTCTGCGCTGCACGTGGGAATGTAAGTTGGTCTAACCCTTGTGCAAAAACAGTCTGAAGATTTCTAAGAATACTAGAAATGGGCTTACTATGCGACCCAACAACTCCTCTTCTGGGGATTTAGCCAAAGGAAACAAAAACACCTATCCAGATTGGTCAATGTACACCTATGCTTACAGCAATGTAATTCTTGATAGCTCCAAATATCATATTCATATATTATAATTTGAGGTCGGGAAGTGTGATGCTTCCATTCTTGTTCTTTTTTCCTCAGTATTGCTTCATCAATTATTGATATTTTCCAATTCCAGATAAGCTTGTCTAACTTTTGTTCTGTTTCCTTGAAGAAACTTGGTGGGAACTTGATAAAGATTGCATTAAATCTGTGTGTGGCTCTGGATGTAGTGGTTATTTAAACAATGTTATTTTTTTTCTAATCCATGAATATAGAATGTCCTTCCAGCTTTTTGTATATACCTTTACCTCTTTCCTTTAGTAGTGACTTACGATTTTCAGTGGGTAAGTCTTTCACCTCCTATGTTAAATTTATTTCTCAGTACTTAGTTGTTTTTGTTGCTATTATAAATGGGATTGATTTCTGTATTTCTTTTTCTGGTTTGCAAGTAACAACTCTTGTGCTATTATAACCATTGAGTTTGGGAGAATATTTATATACAATTTGTAGAAAAAAATGAAAATATGCAGTTGATTGTTATTTGTGATTATTTATATGTAGAGAGATTACAATTAATTTCTCCCTTTTAAAAAATATTTTATTTATTTATGAGAAAGATAGAAGGACAGAGAGAACCAGACATCACTCTGGCACATGTGCTGCCAGGGATCAAACTTGGGACCTCATGCTTGAGAGTCCAAAGCTTTATCTCTGCGGCCACTTCTCGGACCACTCTTTTCTTTTTTATAAAATTAAAAAAATTAATTAATTGAATAGAGATAACCAGAAATTGAGAGGGAAGGGAGGGAGAGAGAGAGAGAGAGAGAGAGAGAGAGGGAGAGACACCTGCAGTACTGCTTCACCACTCGCAGAGCTTACCCCTGCAAGTGGGGACCAGGGGCTTGAACCCAGGGCCTTGGGCATATGCACTCAACCTGGTACACCACCATCTGGCCCCTAGTTTTTATTTGCTTTAATGTTCCTTACTGTACATTCTAAATGTTCTAAAATACTCACTTATTTTTCAACATTAGGAAAAAAAAAGTACAAAAAGAGCTGGTATATTTTGGATGACCAAGAAAAAGGATATTTCACTTTGTTCGTTGGTAGACTTTTCTTTTTTTTTAATTTTTTTTTATATTTATTTATTCCCTTTTGTTGCCCTTGTTGTTTTATTGTTGTAGTCGTTGTTGGATAGGACAGAGAGAAATGGAGAGAGGAGGGGAAGACAGAGAGGGGAGAGAAAGATAGACACCTGCAGACCAGCTTCACCGCCTGTGAAGTGACTCCCCTGCAGGTGGGGAGCCGGTTTTCGAACCTGGATCCTTATGCCAGTCCTTGTGCTTTGCGCCACCTGCGCTTAACTCGCTGCACTACAGCCCGACTCCCGTTGGTAGACTTTTCATACTATGGACAGATAATACTTAAACTCAGTTATGTGTTTTTTGTTCTTTTGTTTGTTTGGGGAATTTCCTGATTGACTGTAGGACTTGTAACTATGCTAGTTAGTTAGAATTAATCTCATTTTTAGATGAGAAAAGCAAATAATTGAAACTACTAAATTTATTTAATTATATCACCTATACATAGCTTTTAGAGTAAGAGAAAGAGGAATGGAGTGGGGGAATGCAGAGTATTCAAGGGCCAGTGGTTAACCATAGCCCTTTTTCTTTCTTTTTTAAAATATTTATTTTATTTATTTATTCCCTTTTTTATTGTTGTAGTTATTATTGTTGTCATCGTTATTGGATAGGACAGAGAGAAATGGAGAGAGGAGGGGGAAGACAGAGAGGGGGAGAGAAAGACACCTGTAGACCTGCTTCACTGCTTGTGAAGCGACTCCCTGCAGGTGGGGAGCCAGGGCTCGAACCGGGATCTTGACACCGGTCCTTGTGCTTTGAGTCTCCTGCGCTTAATCCACTGCACTATAGCCTGACTCCCGTCATAGCCCATTTTTAAACATAAGTTTCGTACCTTTTCCATACTCATTCATAGTTCTATAAATGACATCTACTCACTCAATTTCTTCAAATTTAAAGGTCAGTCTCAACATTATTTTCCCCCACATTCCTGGCATTAACATCATCGCCCGTGAATAAAGACGTATAAAGTGTTGAATCGGGAGTCAGGCGGTAGTGCCTCGCGTTAAGCACATGTGGCACAAAGTGCAAGGACCAGTGTGAGGATCCCCGGCTCCCCACCTGCAGGGAAGTCACTTCTCAAGCGGTGAAGCAGGTCTTCAGGTGTCTTTCTATCTTTCTGTCTTCCCCTCCTCTATCCATTTCTGTCTGTTCTATCCAACAGCGATGACATCAATAACAACAACAATAATAATTACAACAATAAAACAACAAGGGCAACAAAAGGGAATAAATAAATAAATATTAAAAATACTTTTAAAAAGTGGTGAATCTATATAATGTAATTCAGCTACAATTAGAAACAAAGCACAGATGCATATGACAGCATAGATGAACTTTGTAAAAACTATGCTAAATGAAAGAAACTCACACAAAGTATCACATACTGCATGATTCCCTTCTGAGGAAGTACATAGAATAGGAACACTTTATTTTTTAATTTTATTAGTGACTTAATATTAATTTATAAAAATTATATGTCGACAGGGGTATATAATTCCATAGTATTCCCACCACTAGAGTTCTGAATCCCTGATCCCTCTATTGCAAGCCACAGCACTTCTCCCACGTTACAAACATGGGTTAACTATCATCTCTACTGTCTTCATTTGTACATAATTGCCCCCTTTTTCTTCCAGTTTCAGTCCTCTCTTTTCCTCCAAGTTACACATAACCCTATTACTTCATCTAAATGTCCCTCCCTCTTTTCCTCCTTTCTCTGTGGGTCCTGATGGAGCTGGGGTTTAGAGCCCTCTTATCCTCTTCCTATCACTTCTCCCCCACTGGGAGTATGGGTCAAAATTATTTTGGGAGTTCAGAAGGTAGGAGTTCTGGCTTCTGTAATTGTTTCTCTGCTGGGCATAGGCATTTGTAGGTAGATCCAGAGCTCTAGCCTGTTTCTGTGTATCCCTAGTGGGGTAGGACTCTGGAGAGGTGAGATTAGAATAGGAAAATTTTATAGAGACAGAAAGCAAGTGAATATCATGAGCTGGGGGAAGAAACAAGTGGACTACCCTGGTTCTCTAGTGCTACCACTACAAATTACTGCACATTGGGGAATGTGTATAAAAGAAACTTATTTACTCACAGTTCTGAAGAATGGAAGTCTGTTGGTCTACTTCTAATTCTGCTTCTAAGACCCCTTCTGTTTTGATCATCATGTTAGGTTCACTTGCATTGCCTAATGCTGTGGTCTATTTACATAATCATTGTTTTGTTTGAGACCCTCATTGGTTTAATCCCCACTGGTTCGAGCTCTTTTTCCACTCCGTCTCCTCTCCTAGTCACATCTTGTTTTCCACCGTTTAATCCCCACTGGTTCGAATGCTTTTTTCCTTCTCCCTACCCCCTATCCTACGTACTTCCTCTTCCTGACACTTCTGCCTCAGGAGATATAAAGGACAGGATTTTCAAATGAGAGATTGATTGATTGCACTGCATCCCCACTCATCAATAAAGACTGAACTGTGTTCCCAGCTCAGCCATGAGTCCCTGGTCATCTCTCTCTCGTCTACGAAGCTAGCCTAGCATCTAGCGCCTGAACAGGGACTGGCAGAAGTCTTGAAATAAAAATGCTGGCAGTGTTGATTTGTTCTGAGGCCCATCTCCTTAGCTCACAATGTTTTTTATACACACATCCAGGTAGATGGATGAGAAGAAACTTCCTGTGCACAGCCAGCCAGACAAAAAGGAAATAATCAACTGCCTCCTGGGTTGTATAATAAGCAACACAAATGAACCAAGGAATGTGAGTAAAATAGATGTAAGCAGCAGATTTTGATATATATTGCAGCCTATGTATCCTAACCCAAAGAATACATATTTATATGTGAAGTGCTCTGATCTCTAAATGGTTCACTAAGTTTAATTTAGTTTCCCTACCACTTAAAAACAAAAGAAACAATTTATGAAGAGTGAAGGAACCATAATTTGACTGATAAATAATGTTTTCTGTCAGCTCTTTAATATAGTGTTGACCACCTGTATAGTACTGCTATCATTTGTGGTTTGTTTCTTCTGGTGATTCCTGGTGTCCTGACCTATCCATTTACCTTATATAGAACACCATCACAATCCATCAAATATTCTTTTTTAAAATATATATATATATTTATTTATTATCAGATAGCGACAGAAATTGAGAGGGGAAGAGGCATAGAGAAGGGAAGAGACAGAGACAGTTGCAGCCCTGCTTCACCAGTTGTGAAGCTTTGCACCTGCGGGTGGGGACCAGGGGCTTGAACCTGAGTCCTTGCACACTGTAATGTGTGCACTTAACCAGGTACATCACCCCTTGGCCCCATCAAATGTTCTCAAAGTTTTGGTGATCTTAATTCAAAGGGACTTATTTATGACTGCCTTTCCCAAGAGCCTTCTTTACTCTGTTGATTTATGACCTTCTTTTCTCCAGTGACATGGTCTACATACCAAGGAGATGGAGATGGTGGTGAACAGAATTTAATTAAGCTACAAAGAATCCTAACATTCTTCCCTTAAATAGAGTATTTTCTCATCTTTTCATTACAAAACCACTCAGATGGTTCTTCCCAGAACAACCTAAATCTACAGCTATATTCTTCCTTCTTCCAAAAACACATACATCTAATAAATCTTGCATTAGAAAAAGTACGGTTCTGTCTGTGAGTCCCCTGATTAGGTGATGACTTGTGGAAAGGCTGTAGAAACGTGGATGAACAGCAAATGCAAAATATGTCCTGCCTTCTTAAAGAGAATTAAGTGATCATAGTGTCTAACTTAAAGACCAAGGTTACTTTATCCAGTTGAGAGAGTAGGCACTGTTTTCATAGAATAATGAGTCACATTTTTTTCTGCCCCAAAGAATTCTAATGCTGTCAAGTATGGTAAGACAGATGATCCTATTTAAAATTGTATTTTACAAAGCAAAACAGATATAACTCAGTAACTGTGCATCTAATTGACTTAATTGCCTCATTTATCACATGACTTAAGTGAGCTGGTGTTTTCTACTCTACTTCACCCATGTAATTCTTGTAATGTAAGAACTGAGACATGGTGCCAGGCATGAGCGAGAAATCCTCTCTCCTGAGGAAAGATATCATTGGAGTGATGTTGGCTTTGAGTTCCAGTTTATTGAAAAATCAATGTCCATTTGTGCAACCAACACATATGGCTTTTTTCCAGGCTGATGATGGCTTTGTGAGTCTGGCTATCACCTAATGAAGTCAGATCATATTACCCAGCACCCGAGTTGCAGTTGGCAAAGTGACTTTGTCATTAAAACCCAGTTTATCATTCCTGTTGGTGTTTTTTCTTCACATTTCACCCCCCTCCTATCCATTTCTCCTGTAACCACAGTATTATTTTTGTCTCTATAGATAACAAACCAATGGCTCCAAATTTTAACATTTCAAAGGGACTCAGTATAATTTTTGGTGCTCAAAGAATAAACAACTTTCTCATATATCTGCGTCTCTCATCGGAGGCAGGAAAAGACATATATACGGTCAGTCTTAGCTCAGAAGACTTTTTTTTTTTTTTGACAAATAAGAGCCAGATTTGTAACAGACTTGATTGGAATTCATCAGCTTAACTGTTTTGGGTGAATCAACATGGCTAAATTAACCTACTGCATTG
This sequence comes from Erinaceus europaeus, assembly GCF_950295315.1. Classification (NCBI taxonomy): domain Eukaryota; kingdom Metazoa; phylum Chordata; class Mammalia; order Eulipotyphla; family Erinaceidae; genus Erinaceus; species Erinaceus europaeus. The sequence continues at coordinate 135,207,829 of NC_080162.1, read as the reverse complement.
ATATGAATAACAGAACACAGCTGAAAATTTATACAAGTTTTTTATTATTATTAATTAGTAAAGAAATGTTATTTCCCCACTATTAAAGGGAGTCTCAGTCTAAATTGCAATGTTGTCCCCCTCTCTCCATGTTTTCTTTCTCTGAAGAATACCCTCAAAATGCTAGTCACTAGCAATAGACACTCGCGCAAGGCTGTGGGTTCCTTCTCCCTACCCCCTGAAATCGCCCCAAGACTAACAAATAATTCTGTCAGAAAGTGCCAGCTCAGCCACTAAGCATGGTTGCTAGGTTATTATCTGGGTCCATCATGTGAAGACATCTTTTTCTTTTAATTAGGAATGTTTTTATTTCAGGTAAAAAAAAAAGCCTACAATGTTAATGTTAGGAAAAAATTTATGAAAACGTACACATGCGTGTATGTATATATCTATACAAACATATTTTTGTAATATATTTACAAATTCACACATATATTCCCACACAAATTAATTTATAAATTTTATTTTATTAGTAATTTAATATTGATTTACAAAATTAAAAGATAACAGGGGTATGGTTCCTCACTGTTCCCAGCACTAGAGTGTCCCCATTCCCTCCATTGAAAATTGCAGTGGTTCTCCCACGGTCATAGATATGGGTTGACTATTATTTCTATAACTATCTATATTTTTATATATTTGCCCACTTTTCCTATGGGCCTGCCTTCTCTTCCTTTCTAAGTCACACCTGTACCTATTACTACTTCCAGGTATCCTTCCTTTTTCCCTCTTCTTTCTCTAGGTCGTCATGGAGTTGGAGTTCAGAGCCCTCTAGTCATCTTCCCCTATTATTTCTCCCCTACTGGAAATATGGACCAAAATTCTTTTTGGGGTATGGAAGGTAGGAGTTCTGGATTCTGCAACTGCCTCTTCACTGGATGTTGGCAAGTTGATCCATAACCCCAGGCTGTTTCTATCTTTCCCTAGAGATGTAGGCGCTGGAGAGGTGAGGTTCCAGGACATATTGGTGAGGTTATCTGCCTAGGGAAAAATCAGGATGGAATCATAGTAGTGCCTAACTTGGTGACTGAAAGGCAGTAAGATGCAAAGCAAGACAAAATAATAAAATTAAACAATAGACAGGAACCAAAAAGTAGAAATAGAGCAGATGAGAATAGAGATCTTAGAATGGGAAGAAGCTAGGGAGTCTATTTTAAGTATGTTCCATGGGGCCTATGACTTTGGTCATTTTTTTCTTAAGCCTGATAGTTAACATGGAGGTGGACTAAAAACTGTCAGGAAAGTTGGTGTCAGAGTTGAGAAGAGGACTAGAAAGCTGACTTAGGGTAGAGAGTAACTCTCAAACTTGAAGAAAATATATAAATACAATTAATTATTTACCCTATCAATATGACTAATTTGTGAGGACATTAGAAGACAGCAGAATTAACAGGAAAATAGAGAACCAGAGGAAAGAGGTAGAATATTATCCAAGGCAGCTCTGTGCTGATAAAAAGGGAGCTGAGGTCTTTCAGTCCAGACAGGGTGGTAGAAGTGCTGATGTGATAACTGATGTTACTATCAGAACCACACAATTACTACTGCTAAAAAAAAAAAAAAGTTTTCTTTAGGTCATTCATCTCTTTGCATCCTTACTTATTAAAGAGGTTGTTCCAACCTCTGGCTGACCAGACCTGAAGCATTTTACCCTTAGCCAGTTCAGATTCCTACAATGAAATACCATAGACTGGGCAACTTAAACAATAGAACTGTACTTTTTTTTTTTTTTTTTTTTTGCAGTTCTGTAGGTAGGAATTCCAAGATGGAAGTGTTGGAAAAAGGTCCTGGTGGGGACTTTTTTTTCTCACTTGCAAAAAGCCACCATCTTGCTTCTTTGTGTGAGCTTTTAGGAAAAAGAATGTGAGTCGCTTTTTCTTCTAAGGCACTAGTCCTATCACAGAGACTTCATCCTTATAACCTCATCTATACCCAGTTAGGTACCTCTAAAAGATCCTATCTTTGGTGTGTTGGTGACTAGAAATTCAGCGTATGAATCTTTGTAACATGTAAACTCTACCAAAAGTGTCACCACCAGGCCCCCTACATATAAACTTTTGAAGAACATAAACATTTAAGCCATACCCCCTGTCTTTTAGAGAGTACAACACTTGCATGTTATCCTTTTCCTTCACTGATCACTCCCTTCTTTCCTTTTTCAGTATTATCCTTTCTCACTTACATTTCTCTCCTTTTATTTGTCTTACTATTCCTTGTATGGCATTTATTATATATGTCAATGTTCATTTATTTATTTATTAGAGACAGAAATGGAGAGGGGAGGGGTAGATAGGGAGAGAGACAGACACCTGTAACACTGCTTCACCACTTGTGAAGCATTTCCCTGCAGGTGGGGACCAGAGGCTCAAACCTGGATCCTTGCACACTGTAATGTGTGCACTCAAGCAGGTGTACCCCCCACCTGGCCCCTCTATGTCAACTTTCAATAACCACCAAGAAACAAAAGCCTTATGAGTCTATCTTTACTTTGCATCTCTAAATTTTAAGTCCATTTTAATCTGCAAAATTTTGTTTGATGTCACTTCTCTGAATATCAAAAATATTTCAAAATCAGAATGTCTAAACAACTTGAAAAATCTTCTTTTCTCCCCTCATCAAAGGATCAATAAACCTAGATTAATGAATAAAACAAAAAAGACAAATAAGGAACTGATTTTTCAGTCATCCTTTCTTACAAGTAATGGTATCATCATGAATCATACTTGCAATTTTACATTTATTGGAATGTTTACAGTCTTTTAGTTAATTAGTCAGTCAAGCTATGATTTGAACATCTATTGATACTATATGCAACTCTGAGAGACCAATTGTGAATTAGATATGCATAGTCTATGTTGTCAAGAATAATAAGGTCAAGTGACAAATCAGAGAAGATAATGTAGTAGAGTGTGTGTGTGAGAGAGAGCTGATTTAACTAGTGAAACCCTTCCTGAAAGGTACCAAATTATTTTGAGACTTGGGTTATCATAAGAAAATTTAAATAACATAGATGAAAAAGAATATTCTAAACACAAAGAACAACTATAAAGGTCTATAAAATATAGGGATGGAGGGAGTTGGGCAGTAGCACAGTAGGTTAAGCGCATGTGGCGCGAAGCGCAAGGACCCGTGTAAAGATCCCAGTTCAAGCCCCTGGCTCCCCACCTGCAGGGGAGTCACTTCACAAGCAGTGAAGCAGGTCTGCAGGTGTCTGTCTTTCTCTACCCCTGTCTGTCTTTCCCTCCTCTCCCCATTTCTCTCCATCCTATCTAACAACAATGACATCAGTAACAACAATAATAACTGCAACAACCATAAAAACCAACAAGGGCAACAAAAGGGAAAATAAATAAAATAAAATTAAAAAATTTTAAGAAAAAGTGTAGACCCAACAGAAGAACAAGAGTCTCCTAGATCCTATCTTGGGAAGATGAGGGGTCATATCTAAATGTCAATGACTGTACTGTAAACCATTAACCCAATTAAAAAAATATATAGGGATGGAAATGAGATTCCAGGACCTAAGTACAAGTCAGTGTAACTGTTATACAGTGAAGGAGAACATTAGAGAAATATTGGGTCAGAAAGCTCTATAAAATAGTGCTAGTCACCTTAAGTCTATGGAGAAAAATCATACAATAATAACAACAAAAAGAATGCCATGTTAGCACTTAAAGAGTTGTAAGAACTAAAGTAATGTGTCTGATGTTCCTCTTGAAACATGAGCAATACAGAACTAGTCAGTCATATTTTCAATATTGATACCTATTTTCACACTATGTTCTTTTTTATTATTGATGTAATTATTGTTGTTACTGATGCCATCACTGTTAGATAGGACAGAGAGAAATTAAGAGAGGATGGGAAGACAGAGAGGGGGAGAGAAAGACAGACATCTGCAGACCTGCTTCACTGCCTGTGAAGTGACTCCCTTGCAGGTAGGGAGCCGGGGGCTCCAACTGAGATCTTATGCTGGTCTTTGCGCTTGGCGCCACGTGCGCTTAACCCACTGTGCTACCGCCTGACTCTCTCACTATGTTCTTTTAAAGGGAAGTTTGAAGATAGTCAGGCTGACACTTATCCGATGTCTGTGAAGTGGCCACATGGTCAAAGTACAAGACTAAAGAATTGTGAAACGATTGGAAATTTTAGCTAATATATTTCTATATACAAAAAACTGGACACAGAAATTCTATTGACATCTAATTACTGGCATGTGCAGACTGATAAGTGCTACCAAATGCCTTCCTAAATAAGTATGGGATGTATGGAAAGAAATGTTTCTCTGTTGGCTAAATCCTGAAAGCAGTAACCTATTAAGAGAATTATTTTCAGAGGCTGAATGCTAATTGATTTTATGTGCATGTCAAAAGTCAGTCAATGGCAGGCCTGTAGCAAAATAGCAGAGCAAAGAATAATATCTGAAGCAGATTCTAGTCAAATGTGGAAAGTATCTGATCATATCGCAGAAAATACCTAGTTTAATGATTACACAGCTTTTTGTTTCACCAGTTTGGTGTCTATAAACTCTGGTGCAATCTCTTCAGTTCCACTCTGAACAATTATAAATACAAGTAGAAAACTTAACAAAAGGAAATCAACTTAAACTTTTTATAAATTTTAAAAAACTATTGAAGTGAAAGTCACATGATATAAAATTATTTATTTGCATGATGTAGGTACGAGAAATAGATTAGAGCATTGCTCAGGAGTTCGGGCAGTAGCGCAGCTCTTAACATGTTAAGAGCACGTGATGCAAAGCTCAGGGACCGGTGTAAGCATTCCGGTTGGAGCTCCATTTCTCTCTTTCCTATACAACAATGATGACATCAATAACAACTATAGCAATAAAAAAACAATAAGGGCAACAAAAAGAATAAATGAATAAATATAAAAAAAAGATTAAAGCATTGCTCTGCCATTTTTGACGTTTATACAGCTCAGATCCTCACACATACAAGTCCATCATTCTACTGCTGAGACACTCTTCTGTCTTTATTAAAACTCTCTCTTTCTCTCTCTCTTTCTGCCTCTCTTTTTTTTTTCCTGCTACCAAATTATTGCTGGGCCTCCCTGCCTATACTCAGTCACTCTTTCCAAAGGATGTTTTTTCCCCTCCTGAATTCCCCACCCCTTGCCTGCAGGTGGTTACCAGAGGCTTGAATCCAGGTTCTTGCACATGGTAATGTGTACACTTTATTGAATGCACTACCACGTAGCCCCAAAACAGAATAATCTTATATGATTGTTATGGCTGACTTCTTTAAAAATTGTAAAATTTTGGCTAAGGAAATTGTACAGTGGATAAAGCATTGCACTCTCTCAAGCATGAGATTCTGGTCATTGAATATGCCAAAATGATGCTCTCGTTCTCTCTATATATTTTCTCTCTTATTCAAAAACAAATCTGTTTTAAAAATACAAAATTTTGTGATTGTAGGGACTGCATCTTATTTACAGATGTTTTCTCAAGTTGGTGGCTAACAGGTGGTTAAACAGATATAAAACAGGACTAAATTATTAATGAACAGGAACCAAAAAGTAGGAATAGAGAAGATTAGAATAGAATAGGGACCTTAGAGTGGAAAGAAGCAAGTAAGTATATTTTAGGTATGTTCCTATGGGCCTATGACTTTCATAGTTTTTGCTTTGTAAAAACTATTTTCCAAGTTCCTTACAAAGACAAAAATATCGTTTGTGACAAAATATCACTGTTGAAAGATAAAATAAAAAGGAGGTAATTAAAGCACTTCTTAAGGTTAAGTTTATTTAATTAAAAGGAAGACTACATTGAAAGTCCTTTTTAACTTTAGTAGTTCAGAAGTTTGGGTGTCTATTTTTTTTTTCCTAATTATTATTAGACATTGGGATGCATTGGATCGACCTTCTCTTGGTGCATCCCGTGAGTACCCATTCATTGGGGAAACTGACTATCCTTCCTAGCTGACTGAATCCACATGGATCCCAGTCACTTTCAAAGCCAGCAACAAGCAGCTCCTGACACCTTTCAACCTGACCCTGTTGACTGGCTACGGAAGAAGGACAAATGCTAGAAGAAGAATTATTAGACAGGAAAGAAAGAAATTGAAAGAAGATGGTGAGATAGAAAGGGAGAAAGACTTGCTTCACCACTGGTGAAGTGGACCCCCTACAGGTGAGTGTCTTCTATGTCTTTCATTCATTCATTCATTCATTTTTTTATATTTAGGTATATTTTTTAATTAGGGATATTAATGGTTTACAATAAATACAGTTGTTGGTACATGTATAACATCTCAGTTTCTTTCTTTTTTCCATTAGAAAAATAGTTTTTCACTGATAACATTACTAAAAGTCTTTCTCCTCACCCCCATCCCCTTAGATAATAACTATAGCTCTCCTGCAATCTTAGATTTGGGTTGACTATTTTCACATTAATGTGCTCAGTTCTCTATATTCCACATTAGCGGAACCATCCTGTAGTTGTTCTTTGCATCCTTACTCCACTAAGCATAATCTTCTATAATTCCATCCTTTTTATGCCAAAGGGCACAATATCTTTTTTACTGCTGAGTGGTACTCCACTGAGTATATGTCCCATAACCTTCTTTATCTTGTCATCTGTTGAAGGGCATTTTGGTTGCTTCCAAGCTTTTGCTACTGAGAATAATGCCACTATGAACATAGGGGTGTATATATCCCTTTAAATCAGAGTACTCACAAGTCTGAGAAACAGTTAGCTTGTTTCTATTTTGTTTGTTTTGGCAAGTTCATGTAAATCAGATCTCTAGATTACGCATATGAGTGAAACCATCTGGTAGCTGTCTTTCATCTCTTGACTTACTTTGCTAATCATAGTTGCCTCCAGTTCCATCTGATGTGTCCCAAAAGACACATTATTATCTTATTTGATCACAGACTAGTATTCCATGAGCTATATATCCTATAACTTCTTTAACCAGTCATCTGATGATGATCATTTAGGCTGCTCCACTCTTTGGCTATTGTGAATAATCCTGCATCTTTTTTTTAAACACCCCATTCCCTATGTGTCTTTACCATTCTAAACCTCTTCCTTTCAAGTCAATTAAATTGTATTACTGCCGATATATTTTTTGTTTCTTCATCAACATTGTATCCATATACATCTCTCTATATTATTTTAAAATTAAGACTTTTTGAAAATGTGTTATATGCACTACCCATTACTGTGAGACACTCTTAGAATAGAAGGAAACACATGATGGCCTTGAGGTGCAGGATTCTTCAATTTGACTGTTTGAACTCAAGTCCTGGCACTATCTTTACTATGTAATTAACTTTAAATGAGTTACCTCAATTACCTGATGTATAGTTTCCTTATATTTAAACTATATGTAATTACATTATATTTTTCTCTTAGGATATTGTAAAGACTAAGTGAAATGCCACATGGGATAACATCATTTAGGATGGTGTCTGGCATGTGGGGAGAATTCAGTATAAGCTAACTACTATTATTGTTGTTGCTATTATCATTGGTATTTCTTTCATCCAAGAACTGAGATTGATTCTTCTTAGCTCCCAAGATGAAATCAGGCACCTTCGGGTAACATGACCCTAGACTCAATAATAGTTCCTAACAGAAAAATAGCTTACTAAACAGAAACAAGAATGTCATATGGTTTGTTGAGAAAGTCCTTTTTAAATTTAGTAGTTCAGAAGTTTGGGTGTCTATTTGTTTTTTTTTCCCTAATTATTATTAGGCAGGAAAGAAAGAAATTTAAAGAAGATGGTGAGATAGAGAGGGAGAGAGAAAGACACCTGCAGACTTGCTTCACCACTAGAGAAGTGGACCCTCTATAGGTGAATGTCATCTATGTCTTTCATTGATGTATTCATTCATTTTTTAAAAGTATGCTTAACCCAATGATGACCACTAGTAGTTTAAAAAAATATTTCATTTTCTTAATGAAAGAAAAAGAGGGAGAGGGAGGTGGGGGAGAGAGAGAAAGAGAGAGAGAGAGAGAGAGAGAGAGAGAGAGAGAGAGAGAGAGTTGGATCAAGACAAGAGCATTGCTCAGCTCTGGCTTATGGTAGTGCTATGGATTGAACCTGAGACCTCAGAGCTTCAGGCATGAAATTCTTTTGAATTACCATTATTCTATCTTCTCAGGCCTGAGCATTTAACTTATTTCATATTTATTATTATGTGGACCACATCTACTCTTGAAAAAATGAATTAAAAATACAATTTCCAAGCTACCACTATTTTTTCTGTAATGACTCTGTCCTTAAATATGAAATGGAATATTTGCCCATTTCCACACAAAACCATGATGTAGACTCATACTATAAAAGTCTGTTCCTGGAAAACAACCTTGATTTGGCTTTTGTGATTCTGAATGTAAGGAGTAGAGTCCAAAATTGACTCCCTGGAAGACTGACCAGACAGCAGTTAACAAATCACCCTCCAGCAGGAAGAATTCCCGGACAAACTGGGCAGAATCCATAAACATTTGCCATAAATCTCCTACCAGCCCTTTCCTTTCTTTCTGGGAACCACTAGCATTATTTTCTATTTTCTCTCATTCTCTTCTTACTTTACCCCTTTCTATCTCAATACTTTTCTTTATAAAGGAATTAGAGCAGATATATATAACCAGAATACAATGCTATCCTTTTGGTCCTGTTTCTTAATCCTGCATGTGCTGCATACATAAAAGTTTGGACAGCTAAGATCTTAAGAGCAAGGACTCTGTCCAATCCTGTTCTGGACAGGCCTGGAGGACTTAACACTCTTGCCAAGGCCATGGAGTCACTGAGGCCAGTCCTGATCTCAAAAGAAGCAAATGATCAGACACATGTTTATGAGTATTAATTTCTTCCCATACTAAGACATTGTCTAGAATACTCCATAAATAAATAAATATATATATATATGTATATATATATATATATATAGAGAGAGAGAGAGAGAGACAATTATATTGAAATAAACAATAGTCATCTTAATCATGGAAAACTAGATCTTCAAATTTGGTTGTACTCATTCTTTCTTCAAAAGGAAGAGGAGGCTGGGAACTTTGAGAAGTATCCCCTCTCTGCTTGATTACAATCTATTAAACAGACTTTTAAGTGCATGTGTATCTGAACCTTTTATCCTAAAAAGTTCCTTACTGGTCCTTGGAACACTGGAGCAGCTTTCACCTTGGTGACATGTGGCAACCCTTTCCCAGTTCTGTAGTTTATTGACTGAGTCATCCCTTTGTTAGTAGTTTCTAAACATAGGTTTGTGACAAAGTGTCATTGTTGAAAGATAAAATAAAAAGGAGGTAATTAAAGCATTTCTTAAGGTTAAATTTATTTAATTAAAAGAAAGCCTACTTTGAGATGATGTAATCCTCATATTTTTGTGACAAAGTGATCTTGCTGACACACACACACAGGAGAAATCATGAAACTATGATCTTAGGCTTGCTTTTAATTTAATATTTTATAATTAAAATTATATTATATTTATTGGGTAGAGACAACCAGAAACCAATAGGGTAGGGGGAGGTAGAGAAGGAGAGAGAGACACCTGCAACACTCACAAAGCTCCCCCCCTGCAGGTGAGGACCGAGTGGCTCATGTATATTATAACATGTGTGCTCAACCTGACTTCCTAAAATGAAACATGGAGGAACTTCTCTAGGTCACACATCTTGTATATGTATGTGTGGGTAGGGAGGGTTGGGGTTGACACCCACCTTAGGATCAGTTGATTACACAGTGAGTATTATTACCACTCAGATGTTTGTTCAAGGAGAGAAGAGGCAGCTGAAACAGAAAGGGCAGTTATTCCATCCTTGCAGACAAACCTTTAAGGTTTGTACACTGTCTTATCAAGATGTCTGTGCTTCCTCTGGGCTGGCCGCAGTTGGTGTCTTTTTAAACCTGATACTACCTAAATATCTCTATTCTTCAGAAGTAGCTTTGAGGGGTTCCTGGAAGATGGCGGACTGAGAAGCTGCTAGTGGCTTGAGCTCTGACCACATCTTCTGGAAACGGTAGGATTTTCTGTCTTTAGTAGGCCAGTCAATAAGGGGTCCTAGCGGTGACACCAAGGAGGTGACTATAACTTAATTTGGGTTAAGAAATAGAGTAGAAAAAAGGGGAAAAAAATTCTTTCCTTTTAATTATTAAGCACACCTCCCCCCCCCCAACCAATCCCTGGGGACCAGCTCCTAGTAGGCTCCCCTGCTGAGCTTCTGTATTTACCAAATTCCTGTCCCACCAGGGAGTATCATTCATTCTAAGTCTATACCCTTCTGAAACCTCTGGCCTTTTTTCTAAGTAGCCAAACCCCCCAACTCACCCCTCATAGCTAATTAAATAATTAAAAATAAATAAATAAATAAATAAAATACTTTCCTTTCACTGCTCTTTTATGACTGTTCTTTTTCTTGTCTTTTTCTTTTTTCTCTTTCTTTTTTTTTTCTTTTTCTCATTCTTGTCATCTTTTCCTCCTTACTCCTACAGCTTCCAAAGCCACAGGCCCCAGCCCCCACACCAACAAACAGTGTGCTTTCACTGAATTCACTGATATACATTTGGGAATTATTTGGGGGAAGAATTCTGACTCAATGTGGAATCTCACTGCGAGTGTCTCTGCTCAACTTCCCTTCCTCCTTTAGCCATCCCTAGAATATACAGTGAATAGTAGATTTGCATAACTGTCTATTTCAGCTATATTTGTCTAGTCCTGAGGTGTTTTTTTTTTTCTCATTCTTAACAATCAGCTGCCTCTGATCATGAGGTTTGAGGTAATCTGGGACAGGTTTTTTTTTTTTAACCCTGCTCTATTGTATTATTAATATTATATAAAGGCATATATCTTCCCCCCCCCCCTTTAGGTTGATCAGAATTAACTCTTAGGGTATCTTTCATTGCTAGGGTAGTAGGCATCTTATCTATTGTGGGAGGAACTTGTCTCCTTACTCCTACCTCCTCTACAGAGTCTCCCCTCCCTTCTCCTTCTAGCTAATTAAAAAAAATTAAATTAAATTAAATTAAAAATAAAGCAATAAAAAAACCTTTCCTTTCACTGCTCTTTAATTACAGCTCTTTTTCTTATCTTTTCTCTTTTCTCTCACTTGTCTCTTTTTTCTTTTTCGTTTTTTTTTTTTTATCTTGTCATATACTTCTTCCTTCTTCTTTGCCTTTCTGAATTTGTGAATTATTTTGGGGAAGAAATCTGACTCAGAGTGGACTCTCTATGTGTGTATCTCTGCTCTAGTTCCCTTTCCCCTACTGTTACCCCTAGAATATACAGTGGATAGTAGATTTGCATAACTGTCTATTCTTGCTATCCCTTCTTTCTTTTCTCTTTCTTCTTCACTGGGACTTGGTTACTATTTTTTCGGGACTGGAGAAATTGTTTGGCTAACTGGTAGTGATTAAACTGCTTCAATACTTGCTTCAGTTGCTATTGTAATTCCTGAGGTTGGTGAGTGCAATTGTCAAAAAGGTATTTAGTACAGTGTTGCTTGTACTCAAGACAAAACAACTGAGGAACAACAGAGCATAAAAAAAAGAAACACATAAATCAAAAAAATGGGTAGATCAAAAACAAATAAAACTGCTACTCCAATGAATGAAGACAAGAGCCCAGAAGAAACTACGAATCAGCCAGAAGTAACCATAGATAAGAAAAGTATGCAAGCAATAATAAATTTATTAATCACAGAAATGAAAACAACATTGGAGGAAAGGAATGGCAGTATTAGGGAAACAACAGTTGAGACCCACAAGGAAAATACTGATTATCTTGGGCAATTAGAGACCTGAAAGCTGAAATAGCTGTAATGAAGAAAGAAGCTGAGGCAAGGGAAAGCAGACTAACAGAAGCAGAAAACAGAATTAGTCAGACAGAGGATGAGTTAGAGAAAACTAAGAAAGAGGAGAAAGAGATTAAAAAGAGATTAAGAGACACTGAAAACAACAACAGAGACATATGGGGTGATATCAAAAGAAGTAACATTCGTATAATTGGCCTGCCAGAGGAAGAAAGAGAGGAAGGGGAAGCAAATATTCTAGAGGGAATAATAGAAGAAAACTTCTCAGATCTGAATAACAGAAAGGACATCGAGATTCAAGAGGCCCAGAGAGTTCCAACAGAATCAGCTCAGACCTGAAGACACCAAGACACATCATAGTCACAATGAGAAGGAGTAAGGATAAAGAAAGGGTCCTAAAGGCTGCAAGAGAGAAACAAAAAGTCACGTACAGGGGAAAACCCATAAAATTATCTGCAGACTTCTCCACTCAAACTCTAAAAGCCAGAAGAGAATAGCAAGATATCTATGGAACCCTGAATGAAAAAGGGTTTCAACTAAGGATAATATATCCTGCTAGGCTTTCATTCAAACTAGATGGAGGGATCAAAACCTTCTTAGACAAACAACAGTTAAAGGAAGCAACCATCACCAAACCGGCCCTGAAAGAGGTTCTAAAAGACCTCTTATAAACAAGAACATCACTATAATACTTGCAATATATCAGAGCAAACAAAAAAAATTTTTTTTGAACAATGGCACTACAATACATTAAATCCATAATATCAATAAATGTCAATGGCTTAAACTCACCCATCAAAAGGCACAGAGCTGGGAGACAGATCAGAAAACATAATCCAACCATATGCTGCTTGCAAGAATCCCATCTGTCACAACAAGATAAACACAGACTTAAAGTGAAAGGATGGAAAACTATCATACAGGCTAACGGACCACAAAAAAGGGCAGGAACAGCCATTCTCATCTCAGACACGATAGATTTTAAATTAAATAAAGTAATAAAAGATAGGCAAGGACATTACATAATGATTAGAGGATCAATCAGCCAAGAAGACTTAACAATTATTAACATCTATGCACCCAATGAGGGACCATCTAAATACGTCACTTACTGAAAGAATTTCAAAAATACATCAGTAGTAATACAATAATAATGGGAGACTTCAATACCCCACTCTCACCCTTAGACAGATCAACAAAGCAGAGAACCAACAAAGATACAAGAGAATTGAATGAAGAGATTGACAGACTAGACCTCTTGGACATTTTCAGAGTCCTTCACACCCCAAAACTGGAATATACCTTCTTTTCAAATCCACATAACTTATAGCCATACAATCACATATTAAACACCAAGAAGAAGTTCAAATGAATGACCTTACTGCACACCTCAAGGACTTAGAGGAAGAGGAACAAAGGAACCCTAAAGCATCCAGAAGGACAGAAATCACTAAAGTTAGAGCGGAAATAAAGAACATCGAAAATAAAAGAACCATACAAAAGATCAATGAAGCCAAATGTTGGTTCTTTGAAAGATTAAACAAAATTGAAAAACCCCTAGCCAGACTCACCAAACAAAAAAGAGAGAAGTCTCAAATTAATAGAATTGTAAACAATGGAGGAGATATCACAACTGACACCACAGAAATCCAGAGAATCCTGCGAAACTTCTATGAAGAACTATATGCCACCAAGCTAGAGGATCTGGAAGAAATGGAACAATTCCTAGAAGCATATGCCCTTCCAAAACTGAACCAAGAAGAACTACCAAAATATATAGAGAGCTCAGCAAACTTAGATCTAGGTCACTGATTGTTAGAGAAATGCAAATTAAGACAACACTAAGATACCACCTCATTCCTATAAGAATGGCATACATCAAAAAGGACAGCAGCAACAAATGCTGGAGAGGTTGTGGGGACAGAGGAACCCTTTTACATTGCTGGTGGGAATGTAAATTGGTACAGCCTCTGTGGAGAACAGTCTGGAGAACTCTCACATGGCTAGACATGGACCTTCCATATGATCCAGTAATTCCTCTCCTCGGGTTATACCCCAAGGACTCCATAACAACCAACCAAAAAGAGATGTGTACTCCTATGTTCATAGCAGCACAATTCATAATAACTAAAACCTGGAAGCAACCCAGGTGCCCAACAACAGATGAGTGGCTGAGAAAGCTGTGGTATATGTACACAATGGAATATTATGCAGCTATCAAGAACAATGAACCCACCTTCTCTGACCCATCTTGGACAGAGCTAGAAGGAATTATGTTAAGTGAGCTAAGTCAGAAAGATAAAGATGAGTATGGGATGACCCCACTCATCAACAGAATTTGACGAAGAAGATCTGAAAGGGAAACTAAAAGCAGGACCTGACCAAATTGTAGTAGGGCACCAAAGTAAAAACCCTGTGGTGAGGGGTAGACATGCAGCTTCCTGGGCCAGTGGGGGGTAGAAGTGGGTGGGAGGGATGGGTCACAGTCTTTTGGTGGTGGGAATGGTGTTTATGTACACTCCTAGTAAAATGTAGTCATATAAATCACTAGTTAATTAATATGAGAGGGGGAAAATTAATTGTATATCTTGAAGTTTTTCAAAATACAAACTGAATCTTTTCAATATATAGGCTGTGTAATTGATATTAAGACTCTCTCAAAAGCCTAGACCAAGTAGATCAGAAGCAACCAATGGCACAGCTATATACAAGATACTGGGTACTGTACAGCAAACCCTAACAAAAGGACTTTTCAAAGTTAACCCAATTACCAAATAATGTGATGATAACATTAACTATCAATTGTATTTTGGAACCCTAAGACAGCAGGAACCTCACATCTCCACTATAGAGCCTCTACTTCCCCCAGTCCTGGAACCCTTGGATAGGGCCCACTTTCCCATATGCCTCTCCAATCCATATCAAATAATATTGCATCTGCTGAGCACAACCTAACCAACACAACGATTGCCACCTCAACATGCTTCACTTCAGACTGTGTCCAGAGACTTCACATGTGGAGTGACAACCCTTCAACTTCATTACTCAGGTGAGACCTTTCCTTTCATAGTATACTCTAATTTCATCTCAGGTGGTTCACTTTCTAACAAAGTCCCAAATCCTAGATATAAACGAGTTTCTGTGAGAGTGAGCTTATGTTCACATGTATCCGTAAACTACTGCAAAATATATACCTGAAAGCAGAAGTACACTAGAGTTTGCAGTGAGTATCCCCCTAACACTTCCTCTCCACTATTCCAACCTTTGGGTCCATGATTGCTCAACGATTTGTTTGGCTTCGTATGTTAACTCTCTTACATTACACACACAACAAAATATAGGTTCTTGTGCCATTATATCAGTTGGACCCCTTGATGTATTCTGCCATCTTCCTTTCTCCCCCACTCCCTGGCTTTCATAAAGCCCAAGAGTTAGTTAATAATCATTTATTTTTCATGAAGGACTTTTTGATAACTATCTTGGACAAGGATTATAAATCTAGATTTAGTCAAAGGGAAAATAGATACATTGGAGAACCTAGTCATCTGTCTAAAGGAAAACCAGCGAATAAAAGGTAACTCTGCACCCTAACAGAGTGTAATGCCGTCCATATATGCAAGGTTATATCATAGTAGATGCAGAAACACATTAGGCAAAATCAGACACCTATTCATGATTAAAATAACACTTTCTTAGCAAACTAGTAATAGAAGGAATCCTCCTTAACTATATAAAGAACATCTATAATGCCTGTGGAAAAATCTGTGTTTAGTGGCAAGAAGCCTAACAGGTTTCCCACTAAGATCAGGAGCAAAGCAAGAATGTGCCTGCTCACCATTTCACTGAAATCGAAATAAAAGCTAAAGAAGTAGGACAGCGTCTGGGGAGGTAGCATAATGGTTCTTCAGAAGACTCATGCCTGAGTGTCTGAGGTCTCAGATTCAATTTCCAGCACTCCCATAAGTTAGAGCTGAGTAGTACTCAAGTCTCTGTTTTGCTGTCTCTCTCTCAAATAATTAAAATATTTTTAAAAAGAATTAGGAAAAACAGTGAAAATTAAAGATTATACAGATTAGAAAAGAAGAAACCATGCTTTAATTCACAGAAGACATAACTTTTCAAGGAGAAAATCCAACGCTGGGGGCGGGGCAGGCAATGGCGTCTGGTTAAGTGCAAGGATCCAGGTTTGAGCCCTCCTCTCACTTCCCACCTACAGGGAGGACGCATCATGAGCAGTGAGGCAGGTCTGCAGGTGTCTATCTTTCTCTCCTCTTCTCTATCCTCCACCCTCAATTTATCACCATCCTCTCAAATAAAAAATAGAAATAAAAAAAAAAAGGCCACTGAGAGCAGTGGATTCATAGTACAGGCACTGAACCCCAGCAATAACCCTGGTGGAAAAAAAAATCCAGCAGAGCAGCCTTTGTAGGGCATGTGCCTTACCATGAGAGCTATCCCAGCCCCATGTGGAAGTACCCTGGCCCAGGAGAAATCATTAGTGCTGTGATAGCTCGCCATCTCTCTGTATCTGTCTAAAGTAAAAATAATGAAAAAAAAAATCCAAAATAACTGACAAAAATCTCTTTGATTGTAGCAAAGAAGTGAAGTACAGATATCTCTCGTCCTTTCTCCCTCTTTTTTTCCTCTCTCTTTTTTAACTTTTAGTATATTTATTTATTTATTTATTTATTGGAGACAGTCAGAAATTGAGAGGGAAGAGGGAGATAGAGAGGGAGAGAGACAGAAAGACACCTGCAGCCCTATGTCACCACTTGTGAAGCTTTCTCCCTTCAGGTGGGGACCAAGGGCTTGAACCTGGGTCCTTGCACACTATAATGTGTGCACTCAACCAGGTGTGCCACCACCTGGCGCCCCTTTCCTTCATTTTTCTCATCAGAGTCCCACAGTTCTCCTCACAAAAATCTTGCACACATTTTTTAGGATTCTATGAATTTCATACATGTTCTACTATAGGTAAAGGTAATGTAGATGTATTGGCTTTAATTCCAAATCCTATCTATTGTTGGTATATAAGAAAACATTGAGGGGCCAGGTGGCGGCGCACCTGCTTGAACACACATGTTACAGCACAAGGACCCGATTCAAGCCCCCATGGTCCCCACCTGCAGGAAGAAAGCTTCACCTGCATGTGTCTCTCTGTCTCTCTCCCTCTCTACCTCCCCTTTCTCTCATTTCTTGCTGTCTCTATCTGGTAAGTAAAGATATTTAAACAATTTAAAAAAGAAAACATTGATTTTTGGGAGTCGGGCGGTGCCACAGCAGGTTAAGTGCATGTGGAACGATGTGCAAGGACCGGCGTAAAGGTCCGGGTTCGAGCCCCCCGGCTCCCCGCTTGCAGGGGAGTTGCTTCACAAGTGGTGAAGCAGGTTTGCAGGTGTCTTTCTCTCCCCCTCTCTGTCTTCCCCTCCTCTCTCCATTTCTCTTTGTCCTATCCAACAACGACGACATCAATAACCACAACAATGTTAAAAACAACTAGGACAACAAAAGGGAAAATAAACGAATAAATAAATTTATAAATAATAAAAAAGAACCGACCAGTCAAAGTCCATGTTCAGCGGGGAAGCAATTACAGAAGCCAGACCTTCCGCCTTCTGCAACCCACAATGACCCTGTGTCCATGCTCCCAGAGGGATAGAGAGTGGGAAAACTATTGGGGAGGGGATAGGATATGGAGACTGGGTGGTGGGAATTGTGTGGAGTTGTACCCCTCCTACCCTATGGTTTTGTTAATTTATCCTTCTTAAATAAAAAATAAATTAAAATAATAATAATAATAAAAGAAAACATTGATTTTTTTTGTAAATAGATTGTATCCTACAATTCTAATACAATTGCTTACCCTCTCTTCCCCCCTTCTTTCTTTTTATATGATGGAACAGAGAGAAATTGAGAAACAGAGGGGGGAGGTAAAGAGGGAGAGAGAAAGACAGATACCTGCTCTTCATTTCCTGTCATGTCATTGTACATGGGGAGGAGGGCTAGAACATGGGTCTTGCTCATGGCAATGTACGCTCTTAACTGGGAGCACTACTGCCTAGCCCCTAAGCAACTATCCATATGTTGTGCTGTAGGCTATACTCACCATCAGGTACTTACTGTTGAGTGAACAAAAACTGGCCTTTTGTTCTTAGAAGCCTTTTAAAGTGGTTTCTCACTAATCCTTAGATAGCAGAGTGGAAAAAAAATGCCTTCCTACTCTTGAAATTCTTATCTACTCCTGCTAAATTCAAAAAAGAATTTAAATATTCCCCCCTCCTTTATTTTTAGATGTCCCTTTAATCTATTTCCCATTCTTAACTGCTTTGAAGACTTAGTATCTTGGTTTCCCCATCATGGTAACATGCTGCCCCCTTCTGGAACATGGACAGAAGTTGAAGCACTGACAGAAATTTCCAGCAGTGATATAGTCCTTATTCACAAAAAGAGGATTTTATTGCTTCATCAATGGGAAGTCTGATGTTTGTGCAGGTTCACTTTCTGATATAGATCTTAGAAAAGAAGAGAGTAATGATAGGGCATGAAAGAAGGGTCTTAAATTGTACTTTCATACACTTTTCATGGAGCCTGTTTCTCAAACTTAATACCCTGGAGATTTGGTTATATTCATAGATGCTTTGTTTGGGTTCCTACATACATATTTATATATTTACTATTTGTTTTCCATCACATTCCTGTCGTCATCTCTTCTCATCTACTTTCTATAGTATAGTGGTGGGAAGGCTCATTTCAAAAATCCAAACCAAGATATTCAACCAGTATTTCTGTATTATATGAATTTTTGCTTGTCTGGATTTATAATATATTCTATAGATTTATGAAAAAAGGAATTTAAAGTGAATTCCTTTATTAGTGAATTTTCAGCTATAGGAACAAGCTTCCTGTTGTACTGACTACCTAATACATGTTAGATATCATGAATAAACAAGCAAGTAAACTGTTTACTAATAGTTATCATTTTGAGGAGGATGCACTAATGTAAACAAATGGATAGAGATAGCAATCTGATAAAGGCCCACTGAGCACATCTGGAGCATGGAATGAAGCATCTACTTTAAACTGAAACAGGAAGGAGTTTTCCTAGAGATGGTGAAAACTCACCAGGCCTTTGAAGATTACATGTAAAATAAAATACAGGTGTCAAGTGACAGGCAAAAAAAATAATAAATTTTTCCTCATCATTGGGCCTTTTGTGCTCTAGGAAGTTTCTGAGAGAGATTGATAGATATATAGATGATAGGATACATAGATAGATAGATAGATAGATAGATAGATAGATAGATAGATAGATAGATAGATAGACTCTCCATGGCTTTCCTTAGTGCAGTTCAGACTGGATTTTAGCAGGTATCTACTATATATGAGACATGTCAAATAAGTCATTCAGAAATATCACTCCCTTAAAATTGTGATTATCTCATATTATTTCAGTCTACTCTTATGATTGATAGAAACAATCAACAGTATAAATTAACACTATGGTGTATAAAGCTTGTTACTTGACTGAGGGTATGCAATGGCTTGTGACTGATAAGATCTGTGGGCTATCCAGTTAAGAAAAAATCAAAACAAAACTAGAGGAAGATCTAGAATCAGGAGCCAAAATCAATCCACTTGATGCTTGCAAAGAATTCTGAAAATGAAGGCTACTTAGATGTGTTAGTAATGCATCCAAGTCTGTTCTATTACATTAGAGTTGAAGGAAAATTTAATCATGATAAATTTGATTAGGAGACAAAAGGTATAGTAATTCCTGAAGAGATCTCAGGAATGTTGTTTAATTTCCCAGATCCAGAGCTTCCTCTAACTAATATATTAATTTGCTTTTCAAAATGTACTTATTTATTTAATATTGGATAGAGACAGAGAGAAATTGAGAGGGGAAAAGATAGAAGAGAGAGACAGAGAGACACCTATAGCCCTGCTTCACCACTTATGAAGCTTTTCCCCTGCAGGTGGGGACCTAGGGCTTGATCCTATGTCCTTGCATACTGTAATGTGTGTACTTAACCAGGTGCATCACCACCTGGCCCCATCTTTGTACAATTTAGAAAAGGTACTCCTTCTGGGTGGGTGAAGTCCTACAGACATTAGGACGATTAGAATGTGATTTGGATCTCAGTTCTCTCTTTCACTTTATTCTGGCCTCTTTGTAGGGTGGATGACCTGTCAATTGTAGGCAGGTGCTCTGGAAGGAATTTCAAGACTGTATGGAACTCACACTTAGTTTGCATATGTCATAGGTCTTCTGAGAAAAATGATCTACCTACCTATCCACCTATTCACACATGCACATAGGCATATGTCTACAAACTACATTATACATAATCTAGTGCTCTATGTTTAAAGGAGGCCACGTTAGCAATTACAGGTACTTTCACTAGATAAAAATGAGGAAAGTATCCTTTGGATTTTACCAAATGGTGAAAAACTTTTAAGGGGTGGGATAGTGACACACCCAGTAAGCCATGTTACAGTACTAAAGACTCAGGTTCAAACCCCTAGTCCTTACCTGCAGGGCAGATAGTTTCACAAGTAGTGAAGCAATGCTACAGGTTTCTCTCTTTCTCCCCTTCTATAATTCCTCCCCTCTCAATTTTTCTCTTTCATTATCCAAAACAAATAAATAACATCTCTTTGAAATTTTAAAAAGAAAAATCAACAACTTTACCTAACATTTTGAATTTTCCCAAATTAAACCAAGCCACAAAAATCTAAAATGTAGGTGTTGGGAATGTTTTCACTGCTGATACATGTTGAGTCTTTCTTCTAGAAGAAGTATCAAAGGTTTGGGTAATGAATGAATACAAAAGGAAGACAAGAATCTGGAGCTCTGGTAACCAGTGATACCTCTCAGTACCTGCTGCTCTGGCTTGGAATATTCCTAAAATAGAATTAGCTTCTTTCAACATGAAGACCCCAAATCTCATATGCTCTATTCTTCCCTTTAGGTTCTGTATTATTAAACAATTTGTCCTGGCTTATATCTTAATGCATTTCAACCACCAAGTTGTAGATGCTACCATGATGCCAACCTGACTTCCCTGGGCAGATAGCCTCTCCAATGTGTCCTGGAACCTTACCTCCCCAGAGTCCTACCCCACTAGGGAAAGATAGAAGTAGGCTGGGGATGTAGACTGACCTGTCATCATTTCTGTTCATCAGAGATGCAATTACAGAAGCCAGAGATCTCACCTTCTGTACGCCATAAAGATCTTTGGTTCATACTCTCAGAGGGATAAAGATAGTCTTCTAATGGAGGAGATGGGACACAGAACTCTGGTGGTGGGAATTGTATGGAATTATATCCCTGTTATCCCACAATCTTGTTGATCATTATTATATCACTAATAAAATAAAATAAATTTTAAAAATTACCTGTGGATTGGGATTCGGGATGTAGCGCAGCGGGTTAAGCGCAGGTAGCTCAAAGCTCAAGGACTGGCATAAGGATGCTGGTTTGAGCACCCGGCTTCCACCTGCAGGGGAGTCTCTACACAAGTGATGAAGCATGTCTGTATATGTCTATCTTTCTCTTCCCCTCCTCTCTCCATTTCGCTCTGTCCTATCCAACATCGATGACATCAATAACAACAATAATAATAACTACAACCATAAAACAATAAAGGCAACAAAAGGGAATAAATAAAGTGTTTTTAAAAAGTTAACTGGGAGCCGGGTGGTAGTGCAGCGGACTAAGCGCAGGTGGCGCAAAGCACAAGGACCGGCATAAGGATCCCGGTTCGAACCCCGGCTCCCCACCTGCAGGGGAGTCGCTCCACAGGCGGTGAAGCAGGTGTGCAGGTGTCTATCTTTCTCTCCTCCTCTCTGTCTTCCCCTCCTCTCTCCATTTCTCTCTGTCCTATCCAACAACGACAACAATAATAACTACAACAATAAAACAACAAGGGCAACAAAAGGGAATAAATAAAATAAATTTAAAAAAATTTTTAAAAATCTTAAAAATAAATAAATAAATAAAAAAGTTAACTGTGGATTCAGTCAATAAGAGATAGTATAATGGTTATGCAAATGGACTCTCATGCCTAAGGCTCCAATCTTCTATAATGGTGTAATTTTGTTGTTTGTAACTGTGATTATATTCAGTTATTCATATGGAGCTATAAATTAATGTATCATTTCCCCCCAGAACTTTAATAATCCAGCACATAAGTCAACTTCTTTGCCTCTTACTAATTTGCAGAATTATAAAGTCTTTGTATGTTTGTTATGCACATGTGTGTGTGCATCTCAGGTATAATACTATCTGAAATTCTTGAGAGTATCCAAGGTACTAGAACAGAAGTATAAAATTAAAATAATATGAGCTGGGGAGACAACATAATGTAATTAATACAAAATATTTTCATGTCTGAGATCCCAGGTTCAATCCCCAGGTCCACCATTAGCCAGAGATAAGCAGTAATCTGCTCTCTCTTTCTCTTTCTCTCTCTCTCTGTGTATTGTTCTTTCTGTCTCTTTTTCTTTAAAAAGCAATAAAATATTAAAATACATATTAAAATGGTAGTAAGGACAATAGATGATAGAAAATGACAATAATCTAGAGACATTTTGAAACTATCTCTTGTGCAGAATTTTTGTTGAACTGTGCCAGAATCTTAGTGTATTTTTTAAAATCAGACCACATACTGCTACCACATACTGGTACTGCCTGAGAGATGGCTTATATAGAGAGGACAAAGGGTGTCACCCAGAATTTGACCAAGACCTGTTATTCTGGCCCCAGATAATCTATAAAATTATACTCTGAGATAGAGAATGGGAAAGCTATCAGGGGAGGGGGTGGGTTATGGAGATTGGGTGGTGGGAATTGTATATCCCTCCTACCCTATGGTTTTGTTAATTAATCCTTTCTTAAATTAAAAAAAAAATTATTCTCTGAAACTACCATTCTTTCCTCAACTGTCTGAAATAATAGTTGAAAGTAGCATTTTAAGGGCGGGGGGAGATAGTATAATGGTTATGCCAAAAGACTGTCATGTCTGAGGTTCCTAAATCCCAGGTTCAATCCCCTGCACTACCATAAGCCAGAGCTGAGCAGTGTTCTGGTGTTTCTCTCTGAGTATCTCTCTCTCTACATCCCTCTCAAAAATAAAATAATAATAAACAAATGAAATTTTGAAAAGATGATCTTATTGTTTAAAAAAAGCAGCATTTTAGAGCTGGAAAGATCTGGATTTTGTCTTTCTCCCATACCAACTCTTGTAAGCTTGGAACACCCCTCCCCCCTTTTTTGTGTGTGAGCTTTAGTATCCTCTTAGCTGAAATATGGAGGAAGGTTTTAGCAAGCTGGGAGATGGTACCCTCAGCAGAGCCCATATTTTACCATATACAAGGACCAGTGTTTGAGTCCTCAGTTATTACGTGGGAGAACCACACAAAAGGGGAAAAGCTTTATGAGGAGTAAAGCAGTGCTGTGATTTACTGGGTCCAAGGATACTTTTTCTCTAACATTTGTTGTTTCCATCCCAGTCACTGTGCAGGATAGGACATCTACACAGTGTGAGATTGTACCTCACAGTTGTCTTGATTTGTGTTTCTCTAGTTAGAAATAATAATGAGACTCTTTTTAGTTTGTTAGTCATTTGGTATCTTTTCTTTGGTAAAGCATCTGTTCAACAGTTCTTTCACTTTCTGATGGAGCCATTTTGTTTTGTTGTTGAGTTTTATGAGTTATTTCCAAATCTTAGTTATTAGCTTTTTGATATGTAGAATATGAAAATTTTCTCCCATTTTGGTGTTTTTGGTTTAATAAGAGTGTCTTTTATTGTTCAGAAAGTTTTTAGTTTGATTTAATCCTATGTGCTTATTTTTAAGTTCATTTCTCTTATGTCTGAACCAGAATCCCTGAAGAAATTGCTGAAACCAATATGACAGAGTCTCTGTGTGTGTTTTTTTCTGTGTGTTTTATGGCTTCTAGCCTAACATCCATGCCTCTAGTCCACACTGAGTTGACTCTTGTGAGAGATCATGAATCAGTTTCATACCTTTGGTCATAAGTCTTCAGTTCTCCCAAAACCACTTATTGAAGAGATTCCTTTCTTCATCTTATTCTCTTGACTTCTTGGTCATAAATTAACCTTCCACATGGGAGTACCAAAGAATTACGTGAAGCTCCACAGTTGTTGGAGTAGTGCTGCAGTATCTTTGCCTCTAATGTTTCTTCTCTATTCTTCTTTTCTTGTATGTAAAATAAAAATAAAGAAAAAAAAAATAAAAGGGATGATCCAGGGCTGGTGGAATAGGTGATGTGTAAAACCCTGAGGCTGCAAAAGAAAAAAAAACTTTAATTCGGAGGTTGGGCTGTAGCGCAGCGGGTTACGTGCACATGGCATGAAACTCGAGGATCAGCGTAAGGATCCCAGTTGGAGCCCCCAGCTCCCCACCTGCAGGGGAGTCGCTTCACAAGCGGTGAAGCAGGTCTGCAGGTGTCTATCTTTCTCTCCCCATCTCTGTCTTCCCCTCCTCTCTCCATTTCTCTCTGTCCGGCAACAACATCAATAACAGTAACAATAATAACCACAACAATGATTAAAAACAAGGACAACAAAAAGGAAAACAAATAAATAAATATATTTTAGTCCATATTTTTATATTGTATATGATTCTTCTTGGTAGGTTATAACACACACACACACATATATATATCTGCAAAAATATGTTAATATGTGAGGGGTGTGATAATATATTTTAAAACATTTATGATATTTTAAAACATCTAATTTTATGATAGTGTATGATTTATGATATTTTAAAGCATCTAATTATTCATTTTATAAGGGGGAAGGGTTGATCAGACTACTGTTCTAATATCTTCAGTGCCAGTAAACGGGCTACTCTTAAAAGCAATTCCTACATTCTATTTGCTGTGTCACCCTTCTAGCTGCTATGCATCCATTTAAAAAAGAAAAATACCACAGAGGCTAGAACAACAGCAGGGATACAGAGGGGGAAAGAGACAGAGAGACACCTGCAGCACTGTTTCGCTACTTGTGAAGTTTTCTTCCTACAGGTGGAGACCAGGGGCTTGATCCTGGGTCCTTGAGATGAAACTAAAGGATATATTCAGAACCTCTCTTAACCCCCTCCACCTCCAAAAAAGTATACACTATTTTGATTTGTGCAAGGAGCATTCTCAAGGATTGGTTGTGTCTTGGGACACAAAACAGCCTTAATAAATATGTGAATGTTGAAATTATAAAAAATATCTTTTCTAACTATGAGTCAGTAAGATAAGAAATCAACTACAAAAAGAAACAAAAAAAATACACCCAAACTATGGAGACTGGACAATAAACTCTGGAGTAACACTAGGGTTACTAAAGAAGCCAAAAGAGGGAGTTGGGCAGTAGCACAGTGGGTTAAGCGCAGGTGGCACAAAGCACAAGGACAGACAAAGATCCCAGTTCAAGCCCCTGGCTCCCCACCTGCAGGGGAGTAGCTTCACAAGCCCTGAAGCAGGTCTGCAGGTGTCTATCTTTCTCTTCCCCTCCTCTCTCCATGTCTCTCTGTCCTAACCAACAACAACAATAACTACAACAATAAGACAAGGGCAACAAAAAGGGAATAAATAAATATTTTTTAAAACGAAGTCAAAAGAGAAATTAAAAATTACACGAAGAACAGCTAAAATGAAGAGACCAACTACCAGACCCTGAGGGATGTGGCAAAAACTACCTCAAGAGGGAAGATAATAGTAATTCAGGCTCATAGTAACAAAGCAACAAACATCTCAGGTAAACTACCTAACATCACAATTGAGCCAGTTAGAAAAGGAGCAGGGGGGGGGGAGGGGAGAGGAATTAGTAGGGAGTCCAGCGCTACCGCAGCAGGTTCAGCACATGTGACACAAAGCGCAAGGCCGGAAGGATCCTGGTTGGAGCCCCCGGCTCCCCACCTGCAGGGGAGTCGCTTCACAAGCGGTGAAACAAGTCTGCAGGTGTCTATCTTTCTCTCCCCCTCTCTGTCTTTCTCTCCTCTCTCCATTTCTCTCTGTCCTATCCAACAACAATGACAACAATAATAACTACAACAATAAAACAACAGGGCAACAAAAGGGAAAATAAATAAGTAAATATTTAAAAAATTTAAAAAAAGAAATTAATGAAATACAATCTGGGTAGATGATCCAAATAATTAATGAAACTAAGAGCTGGTTCTTTGATAGGATAAATAAAATTAATAAACATCTGGCTAAACTCACAAAGAGAAAAGGAGAGGAAGCTATGGTTAGAAACAATCAGAAAAGAGAGAGATGAAATTCAACTGAAAATAAGGAGATACAAAGAATCACTCATGAATATTATGCACATCTCTATGGAAATATATTGGACAACCTAGAAGAGATGGGTGCATTTCTAGAATCATACCATCTGCCAAGCCTAACCCAAGAGGAAGCAGATAGCTTAAACAAGTCAATCACTAGTTTAGAAATGAAATCAGTTATCAAAAATATTCCCGAGATTAAAAATTCAGTCCCAGATGGCTTCACTAATGAATTCTTTATAACTTAAAAAATAAAAAAAAAAAAAAACAGAGATTCTCTTCAAACTCTTCCAGAAAATTGACAAGGGGCAAGCACTCTCAAACACATTCTGTAAGGCTTTATCTTCAAAACAGGAAAGAGCTCTAGCAGAAAATAAAACTATAGCTCTATTTCCCTGATGAACATTGATGCAAAGATCCTGAACAAGATATTGGCAAATTGAATCCAACAGCATATTGAGATAATAATTTACGGAGAATTCTGGGAGACGTGGCTATGGACTAATAGCAAACTTTAGAAAAGTCCCCCTAAGACAACAAACATGGGAAACCATTGAATCCACAAACCTCACCAAACTGCAGCTGGGGTATCACAGATATTGAGGCCTCAGGTGGGTGCTGGTGTACTCATGATAACCATTTTATAACAGATTTAAATCTCTTGACTAAGTCATGTAGATGCTACCAATTATGATAATTATGGAAAATTGGTCAGTTAGTTTCTTTACATTTTTCTGATACAGTTCCAGCATTTTCACCATTGCTTTTTCATTGGCACAATGATGTTATTTACAGACTATACTCAATATTTTAACCAGTACTTATGCCACCATTTTGATTTTTTTCTATGTTTTGAAGTAAAATT
Source organism: Erinaceus europaeus (assembly GCF_950295315.1). Classification (NCBI taxonomy): domain Eukaryota; kingdom Metazoa; phylum Chordata; class Mammalia; order Eulipotyphla; family Erinaceidae; genus Erinaceus; species Erinaceus europaeus. Next base: position 135,180,823 of record NC_080162.1, on the reverse strand, counting down.
GGTTAATGGGATTTAGTTTTAACCTGAAGTATGAACTTAGAGCATTCAGAGCATTCAGACTATAGATCATAATGAAAAGTTTTAAATTTCTGAATTTCCAAATGTATGAAGACCATTCTGAGGTATATCTGTCCACATTACCTTTTTATTTCCATAAGTATTTTTATAAAAATTATTATCTTTATTTATTTACTGGATATAGATAGCCAGAATTTGAGAGGGGAAGGGGAGACAGAGAGACACCTGCTTTACCATTTGCAGAACTTCCCTCCTTCAGATGGCGATCGAGGACTTGAACCTAGGTCCTTCTACATCGTAACATGTGCTCTCAACCTGGTGTGCCACCACCCAGCCTTTTCATTACTATTTTTATTTAGCTCTTTTAAAACGTTTTGTTCCTGTATTCCTGATTTTTCTTTGTGAATAACCTTAAGATTTTTTTCTCAGAAAATGGTGAATGGAACATAAATTTCTCTGTGCATGTACATGTGAAAATTACTTCAATATTCACACTTGGACTATAATTTGAACTATTGGGTGCACCACCATCCAGACTCTTCATTTATTATTAAATTATTATTATTATTATTATTATTATTATTATTATACCAGAGCACTGCTCAGCTCTGGTTTATGGTGGTGCAGAGGATTAAATCTGGGGCTTTGGAGCCTTAAGCATGAAAGTCTTTGCATAACCATTATTCTATCTACTCCCCTCATTTTTTTATAAGTTAATTTTATTCTGAAAGGATATGACTAAGTGTGGTTTATAGCTAATATTCTGGTGGAGAACTTTAACCAGATGCTAGGAGCCTGAGATACAACGCATGCCAGTGTTGAGAGATAATAACTTTAGTAACCATACAGTTGATTTGAAGAAATCCAGAGGGCCAGACCCAGATACCCCAAGATGGGGGAATGCCAGATGTAAGACCCTGATCAGAACTTTGTCAGAGTATATATATTGGCAAAAATCATACATCACATCAATAGGAATGAGGAAGATCAAAGATGTAAGTATGCTTCAGGAGCAATTTTCAAGGCATAACTTTCAAGATGGGGGAGATGTCAAGAGTGTGTTAAACTTTAATTATAACAGTCTTTGTCTGAATATTACTATGTCAAATACACCTTTTTAATGCCTCAAGAAATAATTGTTTATTCTCAGGTCACTCGATGTACAACCCACAAACCCTTCAGGGAAGGATCTAAATGTCAGAGTTACAGATAAATGCATTTTTACATTATCTGTAGGCCTGTGGGCTGATAGCTAAGACTTGATACTCTTCTGCCTTCCAGTAGGAAGGAGTTGTAACAAAGGAGTGCCTGGAGTCGTTCATACTGAGCAGGTCTCCTAGTATTTTTAGACAAAGGAATAAACCTGATAACAACCAACCAGACTTGTTTTGTAAATATGAAGACAGGTCAAACCAATACGATTTCTAAGAACAAACATCAACTAGTCTGGGATCAGGAAACTTCTTCAACAGTGTTTTTTTTTTCTTTTCTTTCTTTTATATTATCCTTGACCTTCTGTATGAAATTTTAATTTATGATTTTAAACCCTAACTGGAAAGTTTTTATTTTATTATTTCTAGCTAGTCATTACCAATGTGGTGCCCTTTGAAGATTCTATTTGGGAAAAGGTAATAAACAAGCAATGTAGTTTGTCTTTGAGACATACAAGACATTTTTTCTCTATCAGTTAGAATATATTTACTTCTTATAATCTGTCAAATTCTATCAAATTCTTCATGCTCAGCTTTTAAAAACTTGTTAAAAATTCCCTTTTGTTTGTATAGATTTAACTAGTTAGCTAGAAAAATGGTTCGTCAAATTATCTTCCAGAAGAATTACAACTTCTGTTATATTCTTTGTTTGTTATTTTTTATTATTATCTTTATTTGATAGAGATGGCCATAAATAGAGAGGGTAGGGGGTGGTAGAAAGGGAAAGAGAGAGACACCTGTAGACCTGCTCACAAAGATTTCTCCCTACAGGAGTAGACTGGAGGCTAGAACTGGGTTCCTTGCACACTGTAACCTGTGTGCTCAACCAGGTGAGCCACCACATGGTCCCTAGTTGTATTTATTTTCAAAGAAACTTTATATAGCTTTAATTCATATACTATGTAATTTATCTGTTATACAATCCAGTGGCTTTTATTGATCACATAATTGTGTACCAATTGCCATAATCAAATTTAAAACTATTTTATTACAATAAAAAGAAATGGAGACCCCATTAAGGATCACTTCCCCACTATCCCTTTTCTCTTGCTTCTAGCCCTAAGGAAGTATTCATCTTCTATCTCAATAGAGTTTTCTTTTCTAAAACTTCATATACAGAATCTGTATAACACGATGATATACAATATTTGCTTCTCTGACTTAGTATGTCTCCAGGTTCATCAGAGTTGTAGCATTTGTCAGTTCTTTGTTCCTTTTTATGGACAATGATTATTTAATATGGGTATATAGTATTTTGATTACCAGTCAGTTCTTTGAAATATAAAATATAAATGCATACATAATGTATAGATATATTATATTATATGTAATATATAATATATAAAATATATATACATATAAAATATATAAATGATGCTGCTATAAAAATTGATGAGTGTTTGTATGGACATACGCGTAATATGTGTATTGGGGGGCATTTGAGCCGAGTTTGTTCTTTATATGTTTAAAGATCATCACACATAACCCCAACAAAGAACTGAAAAGAAGGAATGTTTTCAGGAATTTTAAATTTTTTTCAAGAAAACTGGGAACACCCACATGTTGGAGTAGTACACATGGGTCAAGAGAGAGATAAGGAAGAGAGATGGTCTGAGAGCACTTACTCATATACTAGCAGGCTCACTTAGGCAGAGAGAGAGAGAGAGAGCAAGTCACCCATAGGTCTAGTTTAGAAATATTCCAAGTCCTGCCTTCACCTACTTGCTAAGCTATTACGATTCCCGTTTCCAGTGCAGAGTATATATTTCCTTCCCCCATGTGTGCCTGGGGAACATGTGTTCTGACGTCGTGCAGCAGTATTTGTGTCATACTAGGTACTTCCTGTCATTTCTTTTTATTTATTTATTCCCTTTTGTTGCCCTTGTTGCTTTATTGTTGTAATTATTGTTGTCGTCGTTGTTGGATAGGACAGAGAGAAATGGAGAGAGGAGGGGAAGACAGAGAGGAGGAGAGAAAGATAGACACCTGCAGACCTGCTTCACTGTCTGTGAAGCGACTCCCCTGCAGGTGGGGAGCTGGGCCTCGAACCAGGATCCTTATGCCTGTCCTAGTGCTTTTCGCCATGTGTGTTTAAGTCAGTGCACTACTGCCTGAATCCCTGTTCCTGTCATTTCTGACCTCAACGTATGGAAGAAAATTTCATTTCTTTTGGAGTAGGTCTTGTGATATTTCTGAGTTTAGTTGTTTATGATACTACCAGACTGTTTTCCACTGTGATTTCACCACTTTATATTTCCCTAACATTCATATCAAGGTTCTGATTTTCACATATCTTCAGCAACACTTGTTACCTAACTTTTTTTTTTAACTCCAAACATCCCAGTGAATGTAAAATAGTATCTCATTGTGTCTTTTTTAAAACATTTTTATTTATTTATTAATATAATGGAAATATTGACAAGACCATATGGCTACATTTCCACACAATTCCTACCAACAGAACTCCATATCCCAACCCCTCCATTAATAGCTTCCTTATTCTTTATCCCTCTGGGAGCATGGACCCAGGATCACTATGGGGAGGGAGCAGAAGGTGGAAGGTCTGGCTTCTGTAACTGCTTCTCTGCTGAACGTGGGTATTGGCAGGTTGATACATACTCTCAGCCTGTCTCTCTCTTTTCCTAATGGGAAGGGTTCTGGGGAGGTGGGGTAATAGGACATATTGGTGATCTGTCTGCCCAGGGAAGTCAGGTTGGCCTCATGGTAGCATGTGGAACCTGGTGCCTGAAAATAAGCTAAGATATAGAGAAAAAAAGAGTTAAGATATAAAACAGAACAAACTGTTGACTAATCATGAACCTAAAGGTAAGAATATTGTAGATGCAAAGTTGGGCTCTCCATTTTGGAAAAAGGTAGTAGGTCTGTTTTAGGTGTATTCCAAAGGGGGCCATGACTTTACTAGTTTTTGCCTGAGTCTGACAGCTAACATGTAGGTGGACCCAAGGTATTGTCTGGAGAGATGGTGTCATAGTTGGAGATAGGACTAGAAAACTGGATTAGGGAAAAGAGTAGCTCCAAAATATGGGGAAAGTATATAAATATTATTAACTGTAAACTCCACCGGTTTGATCTGGGGCCCATATTCAGCTTAGGAGCCTATGTAACCTGTGCATCCCTGTAGGTCTGATCTCACATTCTGTGGTCAGAGTGAGAACATTCCAGGCTGCACTAACTTCAGGACCCATCTTCCTCAAGAGGTAGAGTATATTGCCCATCCTCCCTTTGGAGAATAGAACAGTCCTTACCATTGTTGATCTACATTGAGGATAAGGTCCTATGGGGGCCCACAAAGGGGTCCATTATGTTGTTCCTGACCAAGATTGATCAGTGACAATGGACAGAGGGATGTGTTATAGGTCTAGGCCCATCATGTCTGTGTGAGAATCTCAGGACTCCTGACTAGGGCCCTAGGTGATGGGGTGGCCTGGTAGTCACCAAAGAGTCATCATTAAAGTATACCAGTCCCTTGTCCTTATCCGGTTTCTGTAATCCTTACTTTGTCTGATAAGGTTAGCTTTGGAGTGGATAAGGGAAGTGAAATAGGAAATAGGTGAGGAGGGTATATAGGTCTAAGCAGAAACTATTTTATTAGGTACTTTATGATGTCTTTTTTAGGTCTTTCTGTTTGCTTGCTGCCTTTATTGACTCACTGCAAACTATTGTGTACTACTGTTTTAAGGTATATATTTTCCCCCAACTATGGATACATGTGTACATAAGCCCTATCTCACAGGTCCTGGTCTATATCTAGGTTCTGAGGCTTTGTTAGGAAGTACACCACCTGAAATGGAATTAATGAATCCTATGAGCTAGGAAAGGATTCACAAGAGTAATGAAGCTGGAGGGTTAACATTCCATGCCTGACGTCTCTGGATACAATCCGAAGTGAAACATCTCACGGTGGTACTGGTTGCATTGAATAGGTTGGGATCAGCTGACACAGTATCAGTTGGTATGAATTGAGAGTCATTGTGGTTTTGATTTGCATTTGACTGATGACAATGGTATAAGCAAATTTGAAGGGCTTACTGTCCATCTGTATGCATTCCTTAGCAAAGTGTCTGTTTATCAAACATTAGGGAATAAAGTTAACAAAGGAACTGAAAGACTTGTACACTGAAAATTATGATTCACTTTTCAAGGAAATAGAAATAACACAAAGAAATTAAAAGATAACACATGCTCATGGATTGGAAAAATTTAATCATAAAAATGTCTGTCTTTCCCAGAGCCATATACAGATTTAATGTAGTCCCTATCAAGTTACCACAAAATTTCTTTTTTTTCTTTCTTTTTTATTTATAGAAAGGAAACATTGATGAAACCATAGGATAAGAGGGGTACAACTCCACACGATTCCCACCACCAAATCCTCATAGCCAATCCTCTCCCCTGATAGCTTTTCTATTCTTTAACCCTCTGGGAGTATGGACCCAAGGTCATTGTGGGATGCAGAAGGTGGAAGGTTGGCTTCTGTAATTGCTTCCACCCTGAGCATGGGTTATGACAGGTCGGTCCTACTCCCAGCCTGCCTCTCTCTTTCCTTAGTGGGGTGGGGCTATGGGGAAGTAGAATCCAGGACACATTGGTGAAGTTGTCTGTCCAGGGAGTCTGGTTGGCATCATGCTAGCATCTGAAACCTGGTGGCTGAAAAGAGAGTTAACATATAAAGCCAAACAAATTGTTAACTAATCATGAACCTAAAGGTTGGAATAGGGCAGATGAAGAGTGGGGGGGGGGGGGTCCTCCATTTTGTAGATAGCTAGTAGGCACATTTTAGTTATATTCTAAAGGGCATGTAGCTATACTAGGTTTTTTTTCCCCCCTGAGCCCAAAATCGGAAATGCAGGTAGATACATTTTTTTTGTCTGGGGAGATGGGGCTGGAAAAAGCAACAGAAAGCTGGAGCAGGGAAAAGAGCAGCTCCCAAATATGGGAATGGTGTATAAATATTGTTGACTGTAAATCCCATTGATTTGATGTGATCTGGGGTCCATATTTAGCTTAGGAACCTGTGTGACCTCTGCATCCCTGTAGATCTGGGCTCACATTCTTTGGTCATAAGTAGGAATGTTCCAAGCTGCCCCAATATCAGGAACCAACTTCCTCAGGTGTAGCATAGAGTATATTGTCCAGCCTCCCTTTGGAGAAGGGAACTCTCTCTACCATTGTTGATCAAAGTTGAGGGTAAGGTCCTATGAATGCCCACAAAGGGGTCTATTGTGTTGTTCCTGATAGAGATGATATGGTAACAATGGAGAGAGGGATTTATTCGAAAATCCCCTTCAGTCTAGGCCCATTATGTCCATTTGGGCATCTCAGGACTCTCTGAATAGGACCCCAGGTGATGGGGTGGCCTAATAGTGACTAAAGAGTCATCGTTAAAGTATGCCCGTCTCTTGCCCTTATTCAGCTTTTGCAGTCCTTGCTTTGATAAGGTTAGTTTTGGAGTTAGTGAGAGAATTGTAATAGGAAGTAGGTGAGGAGGGTATCTAAGTCTAAGCAAACAGTATTTCATTATGAACTTTATACTGACTCACTGCAGACTATTGTGTACTTTTGCTTTCAGGTATATATTTTGCCCTAATTTATGGATACATTTGAGCATATGCCCCGTCTCATGGGGCCAGGTCTATATCTAGGTTTTGGGATTTTGTTAGGAAGTGAACCACCTGGACTGGAATTAGAGAATCCTATGAAAGGAAAGGTCTCACCTGAGTAATGAGGCTGAAGGGTTGACAATCCGTGCCTGATGTCTCTGGACAGTCTGAAGTGAAGCATGCTGAGGTGGTAATGTTGTGCTGATTAGGTTGGGTTCAGCGTGTGAAATATCATTTGGTATAAATTGAGAGAAGCATACAGGAAAATGAGCCCCACCCTAGAGGTTCCAGGAATGGGGGAAATATAGGCTCTATAGAGGAAGCAGGAGGTTCCTGCTGTCTTAGGATTTAAGAAGGCAATAGATAGTTATTGCTATAATCACATTATTTGGAAATTGGGTTAACTTTGAGATATTCCTTTGCTAGAAATTGTTGTGTCATACACAACATTATGTCCTTTGACATTACTTGCATATAGCTATGCCACTTGTTGCTTCTGTTCTCCCTGTTCTAAGCTTTTAAGAGAATCAACGTATCAAAGACTCAGCCTATGTATTAAAAAGACTCTGTGCTTTAAAAAGCTTGAGACATTCAATCAATATTTCCCTTTATATTAATTTAATAGTGATTTATATGACTAAAAATTAATAGGAGTCAACATAAACACCATTCCCACCACCAAAAGACTATGTCCCATCTCATCCTCCCCTCCTAACACCCTCCCCCGTGAAGCTGAACATCCACCCTCACCTTCAACCCAGGGTTTTCACTTTGGTGCACTATTCCAAATTCAGTTAAATCCTGCTTTGTTTCCCTTTTTGTTCTTCTTTCTCAACTTCTGTTTACGAGTGGGATCATCCCATACTCGTCTTTATCTTTTTGACTTAGCTCACTGAACATAATTCCTTCTAGCTCCATCCAAGATGGGTCAGAGAAAGTGGGTTCATTGTTCTTAATAGCTGCATCGTACTCCATTGTGTATACATACCACAGCTTTCTCAGCCACTCATCTGTTGTTGGGCACCTGGGTTGCTTATTAGTTTTAGCTTTTACGAATTGTGCTGCTATGAACATAGGTGTACAGATATCTATTTGGTTGGGTATTATGAAGTCCTTGGAGTATATCCCTAGGAGAGGAGTGGTCATATGGAAGGTCCATGACTAGCCTTGTGAGAGTTTTCCAGACTACTGTCCAGAGAGGCTGGACCAATTTACATTCCCACCAGCAGTCCAGAAGGGTTCCTCTGTCCCCACAGCTTCTCCAGAATTTGTTGCTTCTGTCCTTTTTGATGTATGCCATTCTTACAGGGGTGAGGTGGTATCTCAATGTTGTCTTTATTTGCATTTTTCTGACAATCAGTGACCTGGAGTAATTTTTCATGTGTTTGTTAGCCTTTTGGATCTCTTCTGTAGTGAATGTTTTGTTCATATCCTCTGCCCATTTTTGGATGGGGTCATTTGCTTTTTTGTTGCTAAGTTTGCTGAGCTCTTTGTATATTTTGGTGATTAGTCTCTTGTCTGATGAATGGCATGTGAAGATCTTCTTACATTCTGTGAGGGATCTCTTTGTGTGATGGTTTCTTTTCAATTTGATGTAGTCCCATTGATTTGTTTCTGCTTTAGTCTTACTTGCGATTGGGTTTGCATCATCAAAGATGTCCTTGAGGTTTAGGTGGAAAAGTGTTCCACCAATGTTTTCCTCTAAGTAGTTGATAGTTTCTGGTCTAACCTCCATGTCTTTGATCCATTTGGGGTTGATGTTTGTTTCTTGTGAGATAAAGTGGTTCAGCTCATTCTTCTGTATGTTTCAACCCAGTTTTGTTAGCACCATTTATTGAAGAGAGCTTCCATTCTCCATTTAATACTTTGGGCCCCCTTATCAAAGGTTAGACGTCCATAGGTGTGGGGGTTTAGTTATGGGCTTTCAACTATCTTCCACTGGTCTGTGTGCCTATTTTTGTTCCAGTACTATGCTGTTTTGATGATGATGGCCTTATAATATAGTTTCAGATCTGGGAGTGTTATGGGCTTTCAACTATCTTTCACTGGTCTGTGTGCCTATTTTTGTTCCAGTACCATGCTGTTTTGATGATGATGGCTTTATAATATAGTTTAAGGTCTGGGAGTGTGATGCCTCCATTTCTGTTTCTTTTTCTCAAGATTATTTTGGCAATTCTAGCTGTTTTCTGGTTCCAGATAAATGATTGTAGTTTTTGTTCTATTTTCTTAAAGAAGCTTGGTAGAACTTTGATGGGTATCAAATTAAATTTGTATATGGCTCTGGGGAGAATATTCATTTTGATGATATTAATTCTTCCAATCCTTGAGCATGAGATGTCTTTTCGTTTCTTGGTATCATTTTCTATTTCCTTGAATAGTGACTCATAGTTTTCAATATACAAGTCTTTCATTTCTTTGGTCAACTTTATTCCTAGGTGTTGTATTGATTTTGCTGCAGCAGTAAATGGGAGTGAATTCTGGATGTCCTTTTCTTCAGATTTAGTGTTTCCATAAAGAAATTCCACTGATTTTTGTACATTGATTTTGTAACCTGACACCTTGCTATATTGCCTAATAAATTTCAGTAGTTTTTTGCTGGATTCTTTCAGTTTTTCTATGTATACTACCTTATCATCTGCAAACAGAGCTAGACTTCTTCCCTTCCAATCTGTATTCCTTTGATTTCTTTCTCTTGCCTGATTGCTATGGCAAGAACTCTAATACCATGTTGAAGAGTAATGGTGATAATGGACAGTTCTGTCTACTCCCTCATCTGAGGGGTCTTTTTGTTGTTGTTGTTGTTGTTGTTGTTGTTTTTGTTGTTGTTGCCTCCAGGATTATCACTGGGTCTGGTAATCTGCTGCTCCTAGTGGCTGTTTTTTCCTTTTTTTTTTTAATTATTGAATTGGACAGAAAAATTGAAAATGGAAGTGGGGATAGAGTGAAACAGAGGAAGATAGACACCTGTAGTCCTAATTCACTGCTTGTGAAGCACTGCTGATAGGAATGTAAATTTGTTAGCCCTTTTGAAAAATTGAAGATTTCTCAGAACACTAGAAATGGACTTACCTGATGACTCAACATTTTTTTTTTCCTAGACATTTACCCAAAGGAAACAAAAACAGCTGTCAGAAGAGATCCATGCATAGCAGCACAACTGTAATAGCCCAAACTGGAAGCAGAACAGATGAAACAGATGAAAGGCTTAGAAAATGTGGTATATATATATATTGAAATACTGTTGTTAAAAATGACCAGAGCCATGCTCCACTAGGGCAAGATAGAAACAGGCTGGGAGTATGGATCGACCTGCCAACACCCATGTTCAGCAGAGAAGCAATTATAGAAGCCAGACCTTTCACCTTTTGCACCCCATAATGATTCTGGGTCCATGCTCCAAGAGAGATAAAGAATAGGAAAGCTTCCAGTGGAGGGGATGGGATATGGAACTCTAGTGGTAGGAAATATATGGAATTATACCCCTCTTATGCTTTGGTTTTGTTGATATGTTCTATTTTGTAAGTAAATTAAATTTAAAAAATGAAGTCATCTCCGTTGACTCATCGTGGATGGAACTTGAAGACATCATATTAAATGAAGTAAATCAAAAGGAGAATAATGAATGCCAAACAATTTAATCTATAAGTGGAACTTAAGAATTAAGGACAAAGAGAGAAAACACAAAGCAAAACTTAGACTGGCTGTTGTGTATTGCACCAAAGCAAAGAACTCTAGAAAAGGAGAGGATAGGGTCTGGGCAGAGGGAAGCTTGAGGTCCAGTTGGATGAAGCACAGGAGACGAGTATTATATCCATGTGTACAACTGCACTGCAAACCATGAACCTCCCAATAATATGAACTAAGAAAACCAATAAAATTGAATTAAAACTCTGAATAGATCACTCAAAAAAACTATCTGTTTAAATCTTGGAGTATTTTTATGTAATTGAATACTTGATTATTTTTATTTATTCGAATATATAAATTGATTATTTTTAAATGATTTTTATATAATTTCTATGTGTTAAAAATATAGATACAACTGCCTTATCAGAGACATAGTTTGAAAAGATTCAGTCCAGTACTATTGAGTGCTTTTTTTCTCTTTCTTTAAAACTTCTGAGACCAATTTGTGTAAACTTTTTAGTTACTGAAATTAATTGTATAAATAAAATAAGACAGGTAGATAAATCACATGAACAGTTCAAAGTCACACTGCTGGTTAGTGGAAGAGAGAAGCCCAGACTTCCTGAATTAGGGTGAGTTCCCTGGGCTTTCTCTGCAGGGCACTGGCCCTAGAATTGAGTCATGTATGGATTCATGTGTTGACTGAAGAGATAAAATAGAATGAAGTTTTTGAAAGAGGTGGTAGAAAGGACATTTATTATGGAATGAGATAACCAAACTTGAGTTCTAAATAATTTGTCTATTTTTTTAATCATGAATAAATTCTGAATTTTACCAAATGCTCTTTCAACTATTGAAATTACTGTTTTTCTCTTTATTTATTTATATATTCTAATATAATGAATTACACTGTGATATTTCTCTTGTTGCCTTATTGAGTTATAACTGACATATAATAAACTTCAATTATTTAAAGTACTTAATTTAGTAGCTTGGGATGTGGAACAGCACTAAAAGACAGGACTCAGTGGTCCCCAGCACTGCATATACCTAGGGTGATCCTTTGTTTCTAATTATTATTAATTTATAAATAAATCTTTGGGTGGAAAAATTGTTCAAACTGATAATTTATGTAATTTAGATAATCTGTGCATCATCACTGTGACCAAAATACTGAACATATTCATTGTTTCCAAGTGTTTCTTATTGATTCTACTACTTTCTGTCCCTCCCTACCCCTTCCTGTGATCCTCAGGAAACCGTTGATGTTGTTCTTATTAAAATATATTTATTTGAATTTCTGAAAATTATATACAAATGGAAGAGTATAATACACACTGCGTTTTTTGTTTGTTTTTGGTTTTGTTGTTTGTTTTGATATGATAGCATTCACTCAATATACCTACTTTGAGACTCTCCTATTCACAGGATATAACAATTCATTGTCATGCTTTTGTGGGTTGAATTTAAGAAATCTTTGCCTAAAAAAAAGTTACCTTTGATTAAAAGGTTAACTTTTTTCCTATAGTAGTAAAAGGGAGATTATGTTACATATTTATAGTTTTCTACTTTATATGTGTACTTATTTAAAATTCCACCTGTGGTGGATCCTTGTAATTATATTGAGTCTGTTTAGAATAACCATGATAATTTCTTTACCTTGTGATTATTAATTTAGTTACATTTACAAGCTTCCTTTTGTTTTGTAATGTAAAATACCCATGCCTTCTGGAGATAGTGGCATGTGCATCTTTGAGGAAAGAAGTATTATTCTGACTACCACAGATAGATTCTTATAAAACAAATATTCCTGCCTTGTCCATATTATACAAGTGACAACAATGTTGCTCAAAGTTAGAATGTGGAGAATAACTAAGAGTTGAACGTGGAAAGACTGAACACTGAACAAAGCATTCCACAGTAGCTTAACCAGTTTGCAGTAGAAAGAGCATACTAGACTTTGTAATACAATTTGAAATTTTTTTCATAATTCACCCTGAAAATTAATTTACATTTAGTTATCTACTTTTATGTTTCTCATTTAATGTAGAGTAGTGGTGATTATCTTTTAGGGCTGTTTTGAGGACTATAGAGATAATCTGAATTAAAATTACTAGACAACACCTAACACATAAAATGTGCAAGAATTTCTTTTTCTCCTAGAAACTTGTTTCCATTAATCAGGGCGTAGCTTTCTTAACAGAGAACACCTTTGGCTGATTCCTAATGCATATGATATTGATTTGTGTACATTGAAATCATGTTATTCTCATGGATAAGGTCATATTAATGAAGAGACTAAGGGAACATAGGTCTAAATTTTTCATATATGTGATAATTGTAGGAGATCAGGTATTTTGTTTGTACCTCAGTATTCTTCTCTCCTGAATGAGAAGAGCATGAGGACCTACCCACCTACTTCATGGTGTTGCTATAAGGATAATGAAAGTGCCTATACTTTCTGTGTCCAGTAGACTTTATGGTGGGTGTAGTAATTAGTTTGATCCTTAGAGGGAGCTTGGTGAGTGAGAATTCCAAGCCTTTGAAATAGGCGCTGTTTTTTTCCTTGTGTTCTGCTTTGAGCAGAATTGATTAAGGGTTGATTTAAGTTGTGTGCCTTCAGTCATATAACATTATATATGCGTTCAGTTTTGTGAAACAGAAGATTAATTTAGTTTCATTTTGGGTTTACACTGATTAAATTATTTCACAAATGTTCTTAATGTATTTGGCAACAGCAGACATTTGAAATCTCAATTCCAGGCCATTTTTCAATGACTGACCAAGATTTATAGGATATATATATATATATATATATATATATATATATATATATATATATATATGATTTTACTAAAATAAGCAAGGCAGCAATCAATTTGAATCATTGAAACCATAACCTTTCAAAGAAATTAATTCTTCCTGTGACAAAGATTGCTGAGGCAATAAACTAAAAATGGAAGCTAATTCAAATGAGTTACAATTAGCATCAATACCCTGAATAACCCAGAACAACCCCCTGAACTTAATTTTGGCTTGATGAAAATATAAAATAAGAAAGACATCACATGCAACACTAAGACCAGAATGCAATATTAATGTGTTTAAAAGCAAACACATTAAAGAAGAGCCTAGTGTGAAATTTACTCATGCAGTACGAAAGAGGGTAATATATTTTTAAAATGTTGTTTCTCCCAAGGAATTATTAAATTCTGTTTTCAAGGCAACTGTATGTGAACAAAAAGGTACTAAGTTCCTATCTCATTTCACTCTGAACTTACATTTACATTATTTTTTATCATTTTATTGAGGGGTTAATGGTTTGCAGTGCGGGGTTGACACCTAGGGACAATTTCTCATCTCCCTGTGACAGGTATTTGTAGAATTCTCTCCCAAATCAACTCCTTTTGCACCAGGATGTCATGCACCAGGGCCCCAACACCCTTACCCTCTCTCCTTGGAGTTCTTTGCTTTGATGCAATATGCCACACCCAATCCTAGTTTCACTTCTGTTTTCTCCTGTTGTATTGTGTTGTATTTATTTGTTTATATTCAGAGCATTACTTAACTCTGGCTTGTGGTTGTGAGTGGGTTTGAACCTGGAACCTCTAATATCACAGGCTTGGAAAATTTTTTTGTATAACTATTATGCTATCTTCCTCATTCTTAATCCTTTTTCTTTAATTTCATCTATAAGTGAGATCATCCTATACAGTATTCATTTCTTCTGCTTCTGGCTTATCTCACTTGACATGATGCCTTCATGTTCCATCCAAAGCAAAGGAGATGATTTCATTTTTTTAACAGCTAAATAGTATATATATATATGTATATATATATGACACATATGTATATGTACGTATGTAACAGATAAATAGTATATATAGTACATATATGTATATATATGTGTGTATGCACATTTATACATGCACACACACACACACACACACACCATATACCATATCTTCTTAACCACTTATCCGTCAGACATCTGGGTTGCTTCTAAGTTTTTGCCTATTAAAAATTTTGCAGTGAACATATGTGTATGTATATCTCTTTATGTTTCTTTTGGACATTCCCCCAGGGAGAAACTGCTTGGCTGTAGGACAGGCTAATGTTTTTTTGTGTGTTATAAGGAACCTCTGGACTGTTTTCTATCAAGGTTGGATCAATTTACACTCATATCAGCTATATAGAAAGGTTCCATTTTCCTCACCTCCTCATCAACACTTAGTTTTCCTAATGTATGGAATTCTCACAGATATAAAGTGGCATTTTTTGGGAGGATTAATGTTTTACAGTCGATAGTAAATATAATAGTTTGTATATGCATAACATTTCTCATTTTTCCACACAATAATATAACCCCCACTAGGTCCTCTTATTGTTTTTTATTTGCATTTCTCTGTCATTGACTTTGAGTCCTTTCTCATAAGTCTTTTGGTTCTCTGGATCTTTTCTTTAGTGAAATTCTGTTCATGTTCCTGCCCCATTTTTAATGGTGTTTATTTTGTTGCTGTTAAGTTTAGTGAACTCTTTACGTATCTTAGAAATTAACCCTTTTTCTGATGTATACAGATCTTCTTCCATTCTGAATGATACGGGTCTATTTGTTGATGATTTATTTTGCTGTGCAATAGATTTACAGTTTGATGTAGTCCCACTGCTTTATTTTTGTTTTTGTTTCCTGCTATTAGAGTTGAGTCTGTGAAGGCATTCCCAAAGCATGGACCATGAAGTACTTTGTCAATATTTTCTTCTATGTATTTGATACTTTCTGGTTTAATGTTGGGATATGAATATAATTAGTATATTATATTAATATATAATATATATATTATATATAATATATATTATATATAATATATATTAGTATTATATATTATATTAGTATATTATATATATCAGCCTAACATCAAGCCTGATAAGAATAGAACAGATATACACAAGCCCACAAAGGATTATGGGTATAAAGGAAGTCATTTTAAAGGAATGTCTGGTGGTTTCTTGACTTTTCTCCCATTCAGCTCTGTCCCTGCTGCTGCTCCCCTTCTCCTAGGGACCTGGGACTTGAACATGAGTAACTAATCTTATAGACTCATGGTTCCTTGCCATCATGGCTAACCAGATTCTCCCCTTTGCTTATTTTGCTACCATGGTGTTTGTGTACCTAAGTAACCTGCAGGGAAAGAAATCTCTTGTTTGTTAATCCCCCCACCCAAAAATAAGCCACCAGAAGTTCATTTTATTTTATTTATTATTGTCTTTATTCATTGGGTAGAGACAGTCAGAAATCGAGAGGGAGGGGAGAGGGAGAGGGAGAGGGAGAGAGAGACTGAGAGACATCTGCAGCACTGCTTCACCACTCTCAAAGCTTTCCCTCCTCAGGTGGGGACCTGGGTCTTGAACCTGGGTCCGTCAACATTGTAATATGTGCATTCAACCAGGTGCACCAGCACCTCCCCCCCCACACACCAATTAGTTACTATAGTCTAATGTCCAAGTCTGTTCCATTTGGAGTTGACTTTTTGCATGCTGATATGGACTGGTCCAATTCCACTTGTTCTGTGTTTCAACCCAATGTTCCCAACAGTTATTTGTTGAAGAGACTTTTTTCTCCATTTAATGTTTTGGAGCCCCTTGTCAAAAATTAGTTGCCCACATCAGTGGAGGTTTAGTCTTGTCCTTCAATTCTATTTTTTGTGGTCTATATGTCTAATTCGGTTCCAGTACCAGGTGATTTATAGTAGCCCTGTAGCGCAATTTGAGGTCAGAAGTATGTCTCCAGTCTTGTTCATTCTCAAGGTTGTTTTGGGAATCTTAGGTATTTTCTGGTACTCAGTAAACTTTTATATTTTTTGTTCTATTGCTGTAGAGAAATTTAGTAATAACTTTTCAGGGACCACATTAAATCTATATGTGGATCTGGATAGTATGGTCATTTTGATAATGTTAATTCTTATAATCCATGAGTGTGAGATATCTGTTAATTTCTTTGTATCATTTTTTCTATTTCCATGAATACTGACACATAATTTTCTTTTTTAAAAAATATTTATTTATTAGGAGTTGGGCGGTAGCGCAGTGGGTTAAGCCCAGGTGGCGCTAAGCGCAAGGACCGGAATAAGGATCCCAGTTCAATCCCCCAGCTCCCCATCTGTAGGGGAGTCACTTCACAGGTGGTGAAGCAGGTCTGCAGGTGTCTGTCTTTCTCTCCCCCTGTCTTCCCTTCCTCTCTCCATTTCTCTCTGTCCTATCCAACAACAACAACAACAATAATAACTATAACAGTAAAAACAACAACAAGGGCAATAAAAAGGAAATAAATAAAGAAAAATATTTATTATTAGATAGAGACAGAGAGAAATGGAGGGGGAGGGGGAGATAGAGAGGGAGAGAGACAGAGAGATAATTGCAGCTCTGCTTCACCACTTGTGAAGCTTTCCCCCTGCAGGTTAGGGACCAGGGGCTTGCTTGAACCCAGGTCCTTGTGCATTATAATGTGAGTGCTTAACCAGGTGCACCACTGCCTGGTCCCTCATAATTTTCTATTACAAGTCTTTTACTTCTTTTGTTTAATTTATTTCTAGTTACTGCATTAATTTTGCTACTATAATAAGATGGTTTTATCTCCAGATTTCTTCTACTTCTAGTTTATTGTTTACATAGAGGAATATCACTGATTTTTGCCTATTTATTTTTATAACATGCCACCTACTATATTGTTGAATAATTTTTAGCAGTTTTTTTCTGGACTTTTTTCTTAGTGAGTCTGTCCATGTGTTGGCAATTTTGTTTACCTTTTCAAAGAACAAGCTTGTAGTTTCACTGATCTTATGTCTTGCTTTTTGTTTGCAAGTCAGTTATTTAAGCTTCAGTCTTTATTATTTTGCTCTTTCTGCTTGCTTTGGGCTTTGTTTCTTCTTCCATTTCGAGGTTCTTCAGGTGTGAGGTGAGGTTTTTTTTTACTAGAATTCTCTCTTGTTTCATGACATGTGCTTGTATTACTATGAATTTCCCTTTAAATACTCCTTTGGCTGTGCCCCAAAGGTTCTAGTAGCTTGTATCTTCATTTACATTTGTCTCCAGAAAATTTTAGTTTCTTTTTGGATATTCTTTTTGATCTAGTAGTTTTTAAGTAGCATGCTGTTGAGTCTCCATATTTTAATTTTATTTTTACCAAGAAGGAGGGGCAGCTTTGGTGGTTGGGATTTCTGAAGCTGGTTCCTGCATTCTTACCTACTTTAGGTGTCACAGGTTTTGGCCACACTAGCATAGTTATTATTCCTCTCATTTCCAAACAATTTCCCAGCTCCAACAAGGCAGGTAAAGTTGCTCTGTTTATTTTTGTAGCTTGCCTCTCCCAGAAGCTGGCATAGTTGGGTAGGGAAGCTCCCCCATAGCTGCTCTATCAGTCATAAATTAAGGGAGTAACAGACTTTGGGAATTGCAGATCTACCCCACCTGTGAATTTGGGTGTGTATTGTGGCATATTGTGTGTGCAGGGGTGGTGTAGGTGTGGGAGATAGGGGTCTTCAATTGTGGGGAACCATCTTTTCCCCATAGTCACTTGCTCCTAGCTTTGGAACCTACTGATAGAGAAGTGCTGACACTTTTTCTGTTCCCAGTCTCTGCTGGGGTCCCAGATGAGAGTCCAGGGCTTACTTCCAAATGTATTCCTACAGAGGCTTTCCAATTCTCTTTCTCTTTTCCTGCAAGCTGCTTGAGTTTTGTGTTCTAAGTTTAGGTTGGGGGGGGCTTAGCATCCTGATGTAATCAGGAACATTTTTGGTGTATTTTAATCTTCCTTTGTTCATCCAAATTGTTTCTTAGTTCTGCAGAAATGCTGTCTGTCTTGGGTGTTATTCCTTGCAGTACTCTCAATTCTGGATCTGACTGTTCTTTCCCTCTCTGCCTACAGGCATCTTCAGATCTCCAATTAAATTTCTTTAACATAATAAAGCCAAGTCCTAAGGCTCAGTGTTACAATATAATTTGCTCATTCACTAAAACACTTTGTACTTTCTTTTTCACATAAAAAATTATCTTTATTCTTATTAATATGTTGTACATCTTAAAGTTACATAGTTAAAGTCTAATAAGTTAGTCTATTAAATCCTTCTAATATGTAGAAACATACATAATTATTTTCCTTTAAAAATATTTTTTGTTTATTTAGTATTGGGTAAAGACGGAGAAATTGATAAGGGGAGGGTTTGAGGAGAAAAGAGACAAAGAGATACCTGCAGTCCTGCTTCACCACTCATGCATCTTTCCCCCTGCAGGTGGGGACTAGGGGCTTGAATCAGGTTTCTTGTGCACTGTAATGTGTGCAATTAACCAGATACACCACCACCTGACCCACATAATTATTTTAATTTAAATTATTTAGTTATTTAGATATAATTGTTGTTTAGATGTATGATTTAGCATGTATGTCAAAATTGAGTGCACATAACATAAATAAGACAGTATTTCAAAGTTTTAGACTACAAGACTAAATAGTATGTAGATTCTTCTAGAATCAAACTGGTACTGAGAGTATAGCTACTTTTCCAAGGAATTTGATAGAAATGAAATAAAAGGAAAAGTGAGAGGAAAGTAGAATCAGGAGAAAACTTTTTGATCTTGGACCCAATTAAGTGTACATATCACCATGTACAAGGACCCAAGTTTGAGCCCTTGCTTCCCACCTGTCAGAGGGAGGTTTCATGAGCTGTGCAGAAGGTCTGCAGGTCTTTATCTTTCTCTCCCCTTCACTGCCTCTCCCCTCTAAATTTTTCTCTGTCCTATCAAATAAAAAATACATATAGATATAGATATAGATATATGAAAAAATAGCCAGTGAGAGAAATAGATTCATAGTGTAGGTATCAAGCCCCAATTAACATATATATGCATATATATATATATTGGTCTTATCCATTTTTTCATAGTTAAGCTGGAATAATTTACTCAAAGAAAAATATCAACTCTAGCAGGAGATCTCAATAAATAGTCAGTGTACTAAATATAATGGAGCTATTATTTATAGAGGGATAAATAAGAAAGAGATGTCAAGTTAATATACATCTGGGTAAATCTGAAGTTTTATCCATAGTTCACCATAACATTTAATACTGGACATGTTGATCCTATGATGGGTCAGTATCATGGGACTCCAGTAGTGAGTACTTGGGAAATTTTCATTTGTTGTTTAGGTTTCTTTTTTTAAAAAAAATGAAAAGAATGCATGTCAACATTTATGATTTTGGGGGTTGGGAGGTGGCACACTTAGTTGAGTGCACATATTACAATGCTCAAGGACCCCAGTTCAAGTCTTCAGTCCCCACCTGTAGCGGGAAAGCTTTGTGAGTGGTGAAGCAGGTCTTCAGGTATCTCTCTGTCTCTTTCCCTTTTTACTACCCCCTCCACTCAATTTCTGGCTGTTTCTATCCAATGAATAAAGATAATAAAAATAATAAATATTTATGATTTTGCTGTCATCATTGTTGTGACTCCAGGATATCTTACATGAAGAATTTCACTCCTATGAAGAATATTTTTTTTAATTTTGTTTTTCAATTCAATTACATTTGGAAGGTTGGGGGATTAGGGAGAGGAGTGGGAGAGAAACAGACAGAGATAGAGGAAAAGACCCCACACTACTCTTCTCATCTGAGGAGTTTCCCCAGAATACCATGGCTCCCAAGTTGTCCAGGCTCCAACTCAGGTCTTTGTATAGGCTAAGGTGTTTTCCTTACCATATGGGCTATCTTCTGACCCCATGTCAGTATTTTTAAGTTATCTATAATGTGTGAAAACTCTGTTCAGAGAAGTTACACATTTCAAAGGTTAAATGCACTGACAGTGAAGAGCAAAGTGTACTCTGAGGTTACCGACGGCAGAATTAGTCCAAGTCAGCCTGGATGACTTTTTGTTCCAGTTGGAAAGGATTTTTGATTCTTCTTTCAACAGATTAATTAATTCACAAATAGCACTGGTAGTCTACATCTAGTAATTAATATTGCAAAACATCTGCTGGTGGAATTATACATTTTATATATATAGCAGGGACATAAACATGATTCTTTTTTTTAAATTTAAGAAAGGATTAATTAACAAAACCATAAGGTAGGAGGGGTACAACTCCACACAATTTCCACCATCCAATCTCCATAACCCACTCCCTCCGCTGATAGCTTTCCCATTCTCTATCCCTCTGGGAGCATGGACCCAGGGTCATTAAGGGTTGCAGAAGGTAGAAGGTCTGGTTTCTGTAATTGCTTCCCCGCTGAACATGGAAGTTTACTGGTCGGTCCATAATCCCAGTCTGCCTGTCTCTTTCCCCAGTAGGGTGTGTCTCTGGGGAAGCTGAGCTCCAGGACATATTGGTGGGGTCTTCAATCCAGGGAAGCCTGGCCAGCATCCTGGTGGCATCTGGAACCTGGTGATTGAAAAGAGAGTTAACATACGAAGCCAAACAAATTGTTGAGCAATCATGGACCCAAAGCTTGGAATAGTGGAGAGGAAGTGTTAGGGGGGTACTCACTGCAAACTCTAGTGTACTTCTGCTTTCAGGTATATATTTTGCAGTAGTTTACAGATACGTGCGAACATAAGCTCTCTCTCACAGAAACTGGTGTATATCTAGGTTATGGTATTTTGTTAGAAAGTGAACCACCTGAGATAAAATTAGAGTGTACTATAAAAGGAAAGGTCTCACCCGAGTAATGAAGCTGAAGGGTTGTCATTCCACACGTGAAGTCTCTGGACACAGTCTGAGGGGAAGCATGTTGAGGTGGCAATCACTGCGTTGGTTAGGTTGTGATCGGCGGATGCAATATTATTTGGTATGGATTAGGAGACGCATACGGGAAAGTGGACCCTATCCAAGGGTTCCAGGACTGGGGGAAGTATCAAATTGTAAGTAGGGCACCAAAGTAAAAACCCTGTGGTGAGGGGTAGAAATGCAGCTTCCTGGGCCAGTGGGGGGTGGGAGTGGGTGGGAGGAATGGGTCACAGTCTTTTGATGGTCGGAATGGTGTTTATGTACACTCCTAGCAAAATGTAGACATATAAATCAGTAGTTGATTAATATGAGAGGGGGAAAATCAATTGTCTGTCTCAAAGTTTTCAAAACACAAACTGAATCTTTTTTAATATACAGGCTGTGTATTTGATATGCGGACTCTCTCAGAAGCCTAGACCAAGTAGATTAGAAGCATCCAGTAGCACAGCTATATACAAGATAGTGGATACTGTACAGCAAACCCTAACAAAAGGACTTTTCAAAGTTAACCCAATTACCAAATGTGATGATAACATTAACTATGGATTGTCTTTTTGAACCCTAAGACAGCAGGAACTTCACATCTCCACTATAGAGCCCCTACTTCCCCCAGTCATAAACATGATTCTATATTGCTATTTTTAAACTCTAGAATGTGCTGTTAGTAAGTATTTGTAACATTTGAGTTCTGTGATCAAATACATGTGAAGAATCATTTACATTATATTTTGGAAATGCTCAAATCTTATCTTGTTAATATTTTTAAAACCCTGAGAAATTGATCAGCAAAACAAAAAACTTCCACCAACTTTAAACACACATTTAATGAATTCCGGACATTTATTATATGCTATGTGCCAAGCTTGCATGCCAAGTAGACAAAGAAGCTTTTTAATTATTTATTTTTTTATTTTGTGGGGTCATATATGTTGGAGGTTTGAGACAGGGAATGACTAATAAACATGAGAATAAGTTAATTTATATAAATAATAGACCCTGATTCACTCATTTTCATTATTTATACTAAATTAAGAGCAATTAACCTTTTAAATTCTAATGATTTAGAAATATGAGAGCTGAGGGTTGGGCAGTAGCTTGAAGCACAATAACCAGCATAAGGATCCCGGTTGGAGCCCCCTGCTCCCCATCTGCAGGGGAGTCGAGGAGCTTCACAGGCGGTAAAGCAGGTCTGCAGGTGTCTATTTTTCTCCCCCTTTCTCTGTCTTCCCTTCCTCTCTCCATTTCTCTGTGTCCTATCCAACAACAAACAATAATGATAACCAACAATACAACAAGGGCAACAACAACAACAATAAAAATAGGCCTCCAGGAGCAATGGATTCGTGGTACCCCTGCACTGAGCCTCAGCAACAACCCTAGAGGCAAAGAGAGAGAGACAGAGAGAGAGAGAGAGATACAGATACTGCCTCTTTGTGTTAATTTTTATGTTTCTGATAGAGAAAATTGACAACAAATATCAAGAACTTAAACAAAGCCAGTGAATTATCTTAGGTTCTTCATTTGTTTTTGTTCTTTAGTTGATTGCTGGGGCTGAAACTCAGGGCCTCACACATGTAAGTCACTGGTCAACAACATTCTCCCCACCCCCAGGATTTCTCTATTTTTAATGAGAGAAATGACAAGACACTATTGCACTGTTTGTGGAAATCTACCCATTTTTGTTATCGTCTCTCTCTTATGATGTCTCGGACTGACTTCAGGCCTCAAGCATCTTATATAAGGTACATGCACTACCACAGAGCCACTTCCCTGACCCAGATCTCAGCTAGCTTATGTGATATAATACAGATATGCCTCTCATGGGGCTAAAATTCATTGTCAACAGGCCTGTGTTCCATACTGAAGGATCTTTAGAAGAGAAAAACAACTTCCAGATTTTTTTTCAGGTTGTTGGTTATTTTCAGTTTCTCATGTTTGTAGGACTAAGGTCCCTATTTCATGAATGCTATCAGAGTAGGTCAAGTTTTTGCTCTTAGTGATGCCACATTCTTTCATTATGCTTTTCTTGTGATAGTGAGTGAATTTCTCGGGACTTCTCTGATTTTTGAAAGTTATATTGGCTTTAAAATTTATTTATTTATTTATTTATTTATTTATTTATTTATTTTCACCAGTGTACTTGCTCAGCTATGCTGAAGGTTGGTACCAGTGATTGAACATGAGACTTTACTTGGAGCATCAGGCATGAGTCTTGTGTATAATCATTATACTGCCTTTCCCTAATTCCATCTCTCTGAGTTTAGTTAAATAGGTTTCTTAGCTTTCAAGAGCTCATCTGATTAGATTCACCCAATGTAGGTAATCTAGTATACTCTTCCTCTTAACTTAATCATATTTCTGAAACCCTTTTGCCATGGACTTTACTCACAAAGTCCAGGCACTAGGGTATATTTATCTCAGATGACATTCTAATAACCACTTTTTTAAGATTATTTATCCAATTAGAGCATGAGAGAGAGAAGGAGTAAGGCAGGGAGGGGGAGAGAGAGAGAGAGAGAGAAAGAGAGAGAGAGAGAGATATCACAGCACTACTCAGATAAGATGGAATGCAGGAGTTAAGTCTGAGGCCTTGTGTGATATATAGCACATTTTCTACCTGCTGGGCCACCTTCTCAATCACTCAAAGTCATTTATGTGATTCAAGACTTTTCCTAATATATTCCTTTAATGTTGTGCTTTGTCCCTAAGGTAATGACTTAGAGAATTTTTTTTTTTAGAAAATTAATTTCCTCATCTGAGTAGACCTAGAGTTTATTGTATGTGCTAAACCAAAGTAAGCTTTTCATTTCCTTAAAAATTGGAGAACTGTAAATACATTTATAAGTATATTTATGGTTTTTCTAAATATTTTTTCCTCTCCTTTTCTTTCCTGATATTTCTATATTAATACCTCATTCCATTCCATTTGATTAAAGGAATTGTTGTGGAGCAACTTTTATATGCCAGATACCAGTGCTAATTTCAGTGGTTATAAAGGTGAAATAGAATTTCATTTCATTTTTATTTTTGTTTATTGTTCACAGAACACTCCTCTGTGCTGGCTTAAGGTGGTGTTGGTGACTGAAACTGAAATCTCCTAGCTTCAGGCATGAAAGTCTTTTGCATAACCACTATGCTATCTCCCAGAAGTAAATTTTCTTAACTCTGAAGGAGATCATATCTTAGTTGGGGAAACAAACATGAAATTTACAATAACAGAATGTGTTACATTAACATTATTTGGCAAAGGAATTGAGTTAGGACTTCTTAGAGATATATACTCTTGAGTCCACAGTGCTATACTGGACCACAGAAATGTTGAGATCAAAACAACAATATTTTCAAATTACCCAGCAGTTTCTCCTTCACCTATCTTTTTTATTTTTAATTATCTTTATGTATTTATTGGATAGAGACAGCCAGAAATCGAGAGAGAATAGGGAGATAGAGAGAGAGAAAGACAGAAAGACACTTGAAGATCTGCTTTATCATTTGCAAAGCTTTCCCCCTGTAGATGGGGACAGGGGGAGGGGGTTGAACTCGGGTCCTTGCACAGTGTAACATGTTCACTCAACCAGATGTGC